>NW_006408532.1:22842309-22843921 GCF_000296735.1 Chrysochloris asiatica | reverse complement strand
GCTCAAGAGTGGCAACAACTGTGAGGTTGGCCCAGGACCCTGCAGTGTTTCGCTCTGTTGTGTGGTTGCTATGAGTTGATACCGACTCGATGGCATCTAACAACAAATATTGGCCAGTTAATGACACATTAGAAATAAAAACATAGCTTCTACTTTATTACTAACTTTAAAACTACCATTATGCCAACTACTCTGGCCTTTGTTAGCTGACATGATAGTGAAGGAAATGGCGAATGGTGTGGATTTCCCAAATTCCTATGTTTTTCCAAACTCTCATTGTGGCCAAGGCTTTGGGCCTGTCCTCACCAAATAATTTAACACAAAGCAACCTTGACAGACTTCCATTTCATTTTCTTTTCAAAACGTGCTTTGGTCACCTGTCCTACCATTTGTGACATGGAGAAATGTTAATGTGGTCAATAGGTGGGACGCAGGAAGGAAATGCACAGGAAATGGGTATCCCACAAATGGGATAACCATCTGGGAGTGGTGGGATGCTGCCTGAAATTGTAATTATTAAAATTGAAGAAAACTATCCATCTATGGAAAAAATGTGTGGCAACAATGGCCGCTTAGGATTCTTACTGCCACTTTCTTCTACTAAAGCTGCCTTTACCATTAAAAACTCTTGTATCACTGTTTTTCTGTTTCCCCTTTTCATCCACTTCTTAAGTATTAGCGGGAGGCAAAGAAGAAGAAATATCCAACTGATAGACTCATTTGGAAAATCCAATATAGTGAATAACCAAAATGGCAAAGGTTAAGAGAAAATGCTGAGCTGATCAGGGCAAGGCAAGTTTCTTGGAAATGAGACTAAAAAAACAAAGAATCTTTAGTTCAGGATTCTAAATCCTGAAAGTAAATTAAGGCCTGTTCAAGAGTTTTATTGTGGTAAAACATCTATGACATAAATTTTTCCATTTTTTTGCTAGGTGCCATCAAGTTGGTACCGACTCATAGTGGCCATATGCAAAACAGAAAGAAACACTGCCCAATCCTGGGCCAACCTCACTATTATTGCCACGCTTGAGCCCATTGATGCTGCCACTTTGCCAATCCATCTCAGTGAGGGTTTCCTCTTTTTCTCTGACCCTCCACCCAACCAAACATGATATTCTTCTCCAGTGACTGGTCCTTCCTGACATTATGGCCTTAATATGAGAGACAAAGTTTTGTGATCTTGGCCTCCAAAGAGCACTCTGGCTGCACTTCTTCCAAAATGGATTTATTGGTTCTTTTGACAGCCCACAGCACTTTCAATATTCTCCTCCAACACCATAACTCAAATGCATCAATTCTTCTACGGTCTTCCTTATTCACTGTCCAGCTTTCTCATGCGTATGAGGTTATTGAAAATACCATGGCTTGGGTCAGGAACACCTAAGTTCTCAAGCTGACATCTTTGCTCTTCAACACTTTAAAAAGGTCTTGTGCAGTAGACTTGTCTAATGCAATACACATCGTTTGATTTCTTGACTGCTGCTTCCATGAGTGTTGATAGTTGATCAAAGATGAATGAAGTCCCTAAGAACTTGATTGAACCTCAGCATAGTGATCCTGCTTGGTCACCTTAAAGCAGGTGGTGGGCCGGCAACGTCGGGCGCATGGGGTC
>NW_006408532.1:22841149-22842127 GCF_000296735.1 Chrysochloris asiatica | reverse complement strand
TCTGTTCAGCTCTTTTACCTCCTCATTTCTTCCATTTGCTTTAGCATCTCTATGCTGGTGAGTAAGTTTCAGAGTCTTCTGAAATCCATTTTCATCTTTTCTTCCTTCCTTGTCTTCGTAATGGCATTTTGCTTTCTTCCTGTATGATGTTTTTGATGTCATCCTACAACTCTTTGGGCCTTCATTCATTAGTGTCTAATGCATTGAATTTGTTCTTGACATGATCTTTAAATTCAGGTGGGATATGTTCAAGGTCATATTTTAGGACTTATGGACTTTTAAAAATGTTATTGGGCTTTAGCCTGAACTTGATTATGAGTTTCAAAGTCTGCCTCTGTTCTTGTTTTGATTGATGACATGGAACTTTTCAACTATCTCTTTCCACAGATGGAGAAATCAAACACAATTTGATTTCTGTGTATTCCATCTGGTGAAGTCTATGTGTATAGTCACCTTTTATGTTGTTTAAAGAAGATACTTGCAATGAACAAGTCATTGGTCATGTAAAATTCTATCATGAGATCTCCAGCATCACTTCTATTACTAAGGTCATATTTTCCAACCACTGATCCTTCCTCTTTGTTTCTGACCTTTGCATTCCAACCACCAGTAATTGTCAATACATCTTGAATGACATGTTTGATCAGTTTCAGACTGAAGAAGTTGGTAGAATTCTCTAATTTCATCATCACTCGCTTTAGTGGTTGGTAAGACAATTTGAATAAACGTGGTATTAAGTGGTCTTCCTTGTATGTGTATGGATATTGTCCTATCACAGACAGCATTATACTTCAAGATTTTGAAATATTCTGTTTGATGATGAATGTGATGCCATTCCTATTCAATTTTTCATTCCCCAAATAGTAAACCATGTGACTGTCAGGTTCAAAATGGCAAATACCAGTCATTTCAGCTCACTAATATGGTGTTCTGGAAAACAGCACTGGACTGCAAGATCAGTTTAAAGCACATTGCCAG
>NW_006408532.1:22828614-22836000 GCF_000296735.1 Chrysochloris asiatica | reverse complement strand
GTCACCATGAGTCCAAACTGACTCAACAGCACTTAACAACAACCATAAAACAACAACAACTATTTAAAATTTGAGAAAAGATATTCAGAACATGATTAAAAATTTGAATAGCCTGAAGAGTTTTTAATCTTACGTGTAGAATTCAGTTATTAATGTGCATTTGTCCCAGCTGATCTGCAAGTCCTGTATAGCAAACCTATACAGGGTTGCTATGATTTGGACCCAGCTCAATAGCATTTAAAACCACAACAAATATGCCTTTGAGATACTGAATCTGCATCAAGGAGTGAGAAAACACATGGTCTGGGCTTCATGAAGCTTACATTCCAACTGGCATAGAGGGTTAATACCTAAATTGTGATGAGAAGAATATAGAGAAAGTGGCAATAATTATGAAGGAAATACAAAGATCTTGGATAATATTCAGGGAATATGTTAGCAAATATATACCGTTTTTAGTTTTTTACAGTGTTGTTCATATTGAGCTGATCTTTATTCAATTGAACAACGAAACTTCCTTTAAAGAGAGATTTATGGTCATCAGAAACGTGAATGTAAGCTTCATCAGACAATAAACTCATCTTGAAAGAATAAGCTGAAGCAAAATTGAGGTTTCTGAACCCATTGTTATTTTAAAAAAATTTTTTTAAAGCTTAAAATTTGTAGCCATGCCAATGAAACGATATACGATAGGATGAATATAAAACTAATATTCTCCCATGTAAACTATCACATAGCTCACAATAAAACATCTAAAGAAAAAAAAAGTTACAAATTTAACTTTTCAAACAAAAATTTAAACACAAATCCATTAGCAATAAAAGGTTTAATGTACACTATTACTGCAATGTATGCCTATTTACAATGAAAAACAAAGCTAATCTCACCTTTGACAAACAGCAAAGTCACATCCGATTTCCTCTGAGACCAAAAAAAGTAATTGTGTGATACTATCGGACATCTTTGTTTTCATTGTCCACTTAGAGATGTAAGCTAATAAAAAAATCTACAGAGTTGTTCACAAGGAAAATGAAACATTCATCCTGCCTTGTTTGGACAGGCCAATAATTTGTCTAGAGTTGCTGCTTCTCTGTCCAGTAGTAGGTTTCAGAAAAGACGAAAGATTCCATAATACATCAGATTAGCAATTCAATAAAATAACCCATAGAGAAGATTGCCTCTTCCACCTGGGGAGAATCTCTCCAGACCCCAAAATGTAATGAGCAAGCAAACAAAGTGATTTTTATCCTATACTAGTTAAGCGTAATTGCAAATGTTTTACTTATTAATAAAAGATGTCACATCCTTTCAACAATCTAACCAAGCAGCTTACTCTAATAGCATCCTGCAGAAATTCCTATGTTTACAGAAAAAGAATAATTTCAGGAAAGGAGCCATACAAATATAGTGGCACATCTAACTTTTATAGAGCAAAGACTTTGAACTTACTATTTAATTCCTAACTCTTATAAGGACATGGAGTCCTGATGTGGCACTGTGGGTTAATGCTCTAGACTGCAAAGTCATTTGAACTGCAAGGGCAGTGGTTCAAACTCACCAGCTGCTCCTTGGAAATCCTACACAGGGTTGCTATGGGTCGGAATCTACTCAAGGGCACTCAACAACAACAACAACAACATAAGAACATATTTGAGATAAATTGGAACGCTGCTCCCGCAGTGCTCACATTTTCCCTTCTGCTCACTAATTCAATGTGACAGTGGGTTACAGCCTTGCGCAGTTGCACTCACTGTGTCCAAGTCCACATTTCAATGTACAGCTTTCTAAGCATCGGCTGTACTTCCCACCTCCCAAATAAGAAAGTTCTTCATGGATGACTTCCACAAATACTCCATGATGATCACAGCCCAATAGATCCATATATGTGATTATGGATTTTTTTTTTTCCCATATTGGATTTGGGATGTTACTGTGAAGTGCTGTCGAGCAAGATCCAACTCATAGTGACTCTGTAAAGGGTTTACAAGGAGCCGCTGTTGGGTTTGAACCACTGACCTTGCTGTTAGCAGTCCAATGTCCTATGCTAGAGCATCACACCATGGCTACTTGATTTAGGAGTGTTGTTGTTAAGTGCCATCAAACCAGTTTTAACTCATAGTTATCCTGTACAGGATTTCCGAGGGGTGGCTGATGGGTTTGAACTGCCAGTCTTAATTAGGATGGTGGTGGTGGTTGTGTGCCACCAAGTTGGTTCATAGCAACCCTAGATAGGATTTCTAAAGCTGTAAGTCTTTAGGGGAGTAGAAAGCTTCATCTTTCTCTTGTAGAGCAGATTCTGGATTCAAACTACTGACCCTGCGGTTAGCAGCCCTGCTCATAATCCACTACACTATCAGGGTTCCTTTGATTTAGGATATTGTTGTAGTTTAGCACTGTTCTGACTCACAGCGACTCTGCATAGGGTTTCTGAGGAGCAGCTGGTGAATTTGAACTGCCCACTGTGTAGTTCAAACCAACCTTGCGGCCCAGTGCTTATCCTACAGTGCCACATATTGGGAGAATGGAGAAAGATGCTCAATTAGAGCTGCATAGATTTCTGACAATGGTTCAGTTGGGATGGCAGAAAAACCTGCTTCTTTCGATTTCGTTCTGTAACACTGTATTTTTCTGTAGGAAGGAATAAAGGCCCAGCAAACAGTGAAGCGGTAAATTACCATCCCAGGATGCTTGTAACTAGAAGAAAGAAACAGAAAATGCAACTTCCTTGAAAAGGATGGCTTTAAACTATAAATTCACTCTCCAAATTTGAAAGTTACCTTCTAGTGAGAAAGAGTTTGCACTAATTTGGAATGCTTTTAGCTGCAAGGAAAAGAAAATCCCAAAATAAAACACCTAACACACAACACTGAAAAGTAGACAATCTCACTGGGGTAGTTTTGTGCTAGAATATGTAACCCTTGATTTATTTCGGGGGTGCAGAAAAAAAGCACACTAACATAAAAGGCCACCCTTACTACCACTGGAGTCCTGGTTTGAAAAGCAGGATAATGCACTAGACTGCAAGGTGGGTGGTTCAAATCCCCCAGCTGCTGCTCCAGGGCTGCTGAGTCAGAACTGATTTGATATCACTTAACAGCAACAACAACAACCACTACCATCATCATCATCACCACAACCACTAGTAAAGGTAGAGGAAGTCTTTTAGATTGAAAAAAGCAAAAAGAGAGGGAAACCAACAGCAACAAATAATCCTGGCTTCTGGATAAAAAGGGATACATCTGTAAAAATATATGATGGGAGAAAATGGAGAAATCTGAATATGGAGAGTCTGTTGGATAAAATTGTCACATCAGTGTTTAATTTGTTAGAAGTGAGGATGGTACTGTGTTTTTCTAGGAGAGTATCATTCACAAGAGGTGCATCTAGAAATAATTAGGGGTGTGTTTTCATAATATCTACAACTTACTTCACAATGACTGGTGGTGGTGGTTAGCGATCCTCTATTTGGTTTACTAGAGCAGCTGGTGGGTTTGAATCACCAACCATTCTTATCCTACATCACGACTCCTTCAAATGACTAAGCTACATTGAAAAAAGCGAAAGTGTGTGTACAAAGCGTAAAAATGTGGCAAGTTGCTAACAGTTGGTAGGCCTCAATGAATGGAAGATGTGTTCATTATACTATTCTTTTAAGCTTTCTATCATTTTCAAATGTATCAAAACAAAACATTGAAGGGTAGGAAAATAAGTACATCCTGGTTACACTGATAAAAGTATCAAAGGGGAAGGCTCCAAGAAGCACAGAACACAGAGTTGTTGTCATAATAATAAACTGCAAAGTGATCCAGGGAGAAACAGCATCTGGCAACAGCAGGGAGCCCAGGAGAAGCAGAGCCAGAGCCCACAGACCACCACACTGTCCTATCAATCCACACTGTATGCTACCCTGGTTGAGGGGCAGATGTCTTGTCAAAGCTGTCTAGTGAGCACTTTTGATCAACAGCTACCTTCACAGTGTCCATGAACCAAACAGGATAAGGAGGCACACCCATGCATCAAGGTTACTGTCACTGTTTTCGCTACCTCTTACTCACTTGTTGTTAAGTGCTGTCAAGTCAGTTATGACTTATAAGGACTCTGTATAGGGTTTCTAATAAGCCGCTGGTGGGTTTGAACCACCGACCTTGTGGTTACTACTTCACTGATTATCCTACAGCACTACATCAGACGTCCTGGTACTTATTACTTCCCCGGCCCTCTAAATCACAATGTACCAAGTATTGTGTAGGTTCAGAGGTCGGAAAATTACAACAGAATACACACAGGTGAAGAGTGGTGGAAGAAATATATGTGTAGCATCTTTCCCAGAAATCTACCTTGGCATGCCAAAGCACAGGCTCTCATATTTTCCCATTAGAGCCAAAAGAGTTACTACAGATAGCTATCTTGCAACCATGACCAGAAAGATTAATTGAGAATAAAAACAACTGGAAAGAGATAAGAGTTCAATTAAGTGGCATAGAGCAATGGGTTACTGAAGACCTGCTTTAGTTCTTTTATCAAGTGTGGTATGCCTGTCTGGCATTACACTGCCAATACATCTCTTAGTCCCCCCCACACACCCTTTTTCTTTTCTTCCACCAGTTCATATTGAATTTTCTAATCACTTACAACCCAAGTAATCTCAATTGAAAAAAAATCCTTCATAAAAATTGTATGTTGCTGTTGTTGTTAAGTACTGTGGAGTCGGTTCCGACTCATAGTGACCCTGCACAGGGTTTCCGAGGCTGCAAATCTATACGGGAGCAGAATGCCTCATCTTTCTCCTGCAGAGCAGCTGGCAGTTTCAAACTGCTGACCTTGAAGTTAGCAGCCCCATTTGTAACCACCATGCTACCAGAGCTCCTTGAAAATTTGCATAATGTGGTCAAATGTTAGGCAAAAAAAATTTTAGATTCCCTTCTTATCACTTCATAAATATTAATAGGATAATAAAAGTTCTGAGAAGTCCTGCAGTAAAGAACTATTTTTTATCATTTTAGCTTTGTTCAAATCAACAGGCCCCAAACCACTTAACTTTGGAGATGTCTGTTAGTCATCATTAAAAGTACTACTTCATGGGAAACAATTCTTGAAATAATTGAGCAGAAATCATTCATTTGCTAGTTTACTGAAATGTTCTCCTCTATCATTTAACTTCACTGTATGGCATGTGTCTATTCAAACTTCGGAAATTTGAGATCCAGGTAGTCAAACCAGACATAATATCTCAAGAATAATATGCTTAAATATACTGGCAAAGATCAATTTCACAATAAGCACATTGTGCATGCCTGGGCTGGACTGTCAGGGTAACACAAGTTAGCTACTTCCCAGCTGGACTCTGACCTGCTATAGAGCAGAATGCATAACCTTTTCAGATTTGTATACCCAGCAGGTTGAATTAAGTCTAATACATAGGAGGTTCAATAAAGGCTGTGGAATAAATGAAATCATTACCAATTTACTCTTTTCTAGGGGAATTACATTTCTCATTGCTTTTCTTCATGTTCCCTTCTGTTACACATTGAATTAATGCTTTTATTGAGCACTCTGTGATAACTTCAACTTCTAAAGCCCTGGGAGGATAGAGCTAATTCATTGCTCTCGAGTGTATACAACCAGTTTAAATGATTTGTTTTTGGCACATTCTTTTCACATGTCCAGAATGTATCAGGTGATCTTTACAGATTTCTTTAATCTTTTCATTTTCTCAGACAAGCTTCTACAATTAGACAGGCGTCCAGTTTTATCTCATCCTTCAAATTAATAATAAAGAATAGTAAGTTGAGCACACTCCTTTCAAATATGCATATTAGGGGAAATCATTGTATGCTGTTGAGCATTGCCCTAGTGAAGTCAATTTCATCTCTTCAAAATAGAGTATTTATTTCCAAGACATCAGGTTGCTGAACAGATGGCTTTCTTACCTTCCATCTAGTGCCTGTACAATCTAGTGCAATGCACGTCTTTGTAATTTTCTCTTGACTTCCAATGACTAAAAAGAGAATATGAAAAGCTAAAACAGGTTGAGCGGGAAAAAAAGGGATTTTAAAATGATGGAAATGACATATATATTTCAAAACATTTCAAACAAGTCACTTGGCCAAGTGACATGCGTATAATATATGTCTAACTGCAACAAAGAACTACAAACAATTTAAATTGTTTGCAATCATCGACGGCTGCAGTGTCGGTGGTAGTTATTCTAAGGCTATGTTGTGTATACCAAACCTGTAGCCATCAAATAAATTCTAAAAACACCATGTGTGCAAAGTAGAACAATGCTCCATAGGGTTTTCCAGACTGGGACATTTATTACCAGATAATTAGACCTTTCTTTCAAGGTGCCTCTGGGGGGTCTGAACATCCAATCTTCTAGTCAGTAGTAGAATCCTTAACAGTTTTACATTACCCAGGGATGCAGTATTGCATATAGAAAAATAAATGTTATGTATAATGTAAGATAAAACCAAAGACCAATTACGTTAGTGTCAGAAAAATGAGGAGAAAAGATAGAGTCATAAAATTGACATGAAAACCCTGTATTTGTTGTTCTGAAATGACTTGGAGTGGGATTCAACTCATAGCAATCCTGCATAGGTTTTCCAAGACTTTGGATTGATTTGTGGGAGCAAAAAGCCTCATCTTTCTCCCTTAGAACAGCAGGTGGGCTCGAACTGCCAAACTTGTGGGTTACAGGGGTACAGTACTTATCCTATGAAACTCTTAAAACCCTGTATAACTGATTTTAAAGTAGAAAATATGTAGACACTTATGAGAGGCTCAGTACTACAAGTGTAGTCTAAAATATCAGTTTGTAAAAAGAGAGAGAGAGAGAGAGAAACAAGCATTCTTTGGTGAAATGGTTGACCCACTAAGGAAGAAGAAATATACAAAACATCTTGTCATACCAGGAAAAGATAAAACAGTTGTCCCTTGAAAAACACTAGCTTAAACTGCATGGGCCCACTTATATACACATTCTGTTCTTGGTCCTTTTTAAATGACTTCAAGTGTGAATGTCTGCTTAAAATGCCATATGACATGAATCACTTCTGCACGTTGGGAAAAAAGTATAAGTGGACATGTGCAGTTCAAATCCATTGTCTTCAAAGGTCATTTGCAAATAGTAGAAAAATAAATGTTATGTATAATGTAAGATAAAACCAAAGACCAATTACGTTAGTGTCAGAAAAATGTGTGAAAACTGGGTGCCCAAACCCCAATTGTTCAAGGGTCAAGTATATTGGGTTCACATCAAAAGAACATAAGAAAAATAATAAGAAGAAATAAAAAGCCAACTTAAATGTGCTTCCACTGATGAATTGTTGTTGTTGTTAGGTGTCAGCGAATTGGTACCAACTCATAGCAACCCTATGCACA
>NW_006408532.1:22819419-22826761 GCF_000296735.1 Chrysochloris asiatica | reverse complement strand
TTTTTGCTTTCTTCATGTATGATGTTCTTGATGTCATCCCACAACTCTTGTGGTTTTTGGTCTTTACTCTTTAATGTATCATATCTGTTCTTGAGAGGATCTCTAAATTCAGGTCATATTTTGGCTCTCATGGACTTATTTCCATTTTCTTCAGCTTCAGTTTGAATTTTCATATAAGCAATTGATGGTCTGTTCCACAATCGGCTCCTGGCCTTGTTTTGGCTGATGGTTAGAACTTTTCCAGCATTTCTTTCAGCAGATGTAGTCAATTTGATTTCTGTGACTTCCATCTGGTGAGGTCCATGTGTATAATCTGTCTAAAAAGGTATTTGAGATGAACAAATCACTGATTTTGCACAATTCTATCATGCGATCTCCAGCATCATTCCTATCACCAAAGCCATATTTTCCAACCATTGATCCTTTCTCTTTGCTCCAAACCTTTGTATTCCAATCACCACTAATGATCAATACATCTTGATTGCATGTTTAATCAATTTCAGATTGAGAAGTTGGTAGAATTCTTCTATTTCATCTTTGCTGGCTTTAGTGGTTGGTGTGTAAATGTGACTAATAGTGGTACTAACTGGGATTCCCTGTAGGCGCATGGATATTATTTTATCACAAACAGCATTGTACCTTATGACTGATCTGGATTTGTTCTTTTTGACAATGAATGCAACACCATTCCACTTCAATTTGTCATTGCCAGCATGGTAAACCATGTGGTTGTCAAATTCAAAATGGCCAATACCAGTCCATTTCAGCTCACTAATGCCTAAGATTTTGATGTTCACATGTTCCATTTCATTTTTTTACAATTTCCAATTTTCCTAGATTCATACGTCATACATTCTATGTTCCGATTATTAATGGATGTTTTTCTCTTCATTTTGAGTTGTGGCCCACCAGCAAATGATGGTCTTGAGGGCTTTACTCCCACAGGCTTTACTCCATTCGTGTCATCACGGTGAACTTTACTTTGAGGAGGCAGCTCTTCCCCAGTTGCATTTTGAGTGCCTTCCAACCTGAGGGGCTCATCTTCCGGCAATATATCTGACACTGTTTCTCTGCTATTCCTAAGGTTTTCAGTGACTAAATATTTGGAAGTAGTTTGTCACTCCTTCTTCCTAGTCTGTCTTTGTCTGGAATCTCATCTGAAACCTGTCCACCATGGGTGACCCTGCTGATATTTAAAATACCCGTGGCATAGCTTTCAGAAGCAACTCACAAGCCATCACAGTATGACAAACTGAGAGACCAGTGGTGGACTGGTGAACTGAGGTATTTTAAGTAGTAATACGGTTTGTTTTGTTGTTGTTAAGTGCCTCCAAGTCTATTACGACTCATAACGACCCTGTATAGGGTTTCTGAGGAGCAGCTGGTGAGTTTGAACTGCTGACCTTGCAGATCAAACTGACCTTGTGATCGAATGCTTATCTTACAGCACCACACAAGATTGAAATAAAGTGTATCAAATCTGTTTATATTAAAAAATTCAAAGTAATACTAGAAAAAGTTCATTGGTAGCCTTTTGTGAATACTAGGGAATACAAACATACACATACACACAAGCACACATACATATATATATACATGAGCAAGAAATCTAATAAATTAGATGAAAAATATAAGCTGTAACCCTATCTTTCCTATATGAACTGAACCTCAGTTTAACCAAATAACTGATTAAAAGTTTCTCTATATATAAGTATTCTAAAATCTATTTAAGACAAATGAATCATAGAATGAGAATTATCACCATTTTGTAAACATTATGACTCCTGGTGTGACGCTGTAATATCAGCACTGGATTGCAAACCACAAGGTTAGCAGTTCAAACCCACCAGCTGCTCCTCAGAAACCCTATACAGGTTTGTTTGGGTTGGAACGGCCTTGATGGCACATAACAACAAAAATGAAGAAAAGATGTAGGCAATGATAATTGCTACATAAAAACACAGACAAACACACATTTTGTGTTTTTTAATAGAAGTACACACCATCAACTAAGTACAAGTCTTGCCCCCATCCTTTCAAAAATAACATTGAACTTAAATCTGATTGAGCCTTTAACTCTTACTATGAATTTATTGATTATTGGGGATTGTTGGTGTTAGGTGCCGTTGAGTCAGTTCTGGCTCATAGTGACCCTACGCACAACAGAAGGAAACACTGCCCAGTGTCCTGCCATCCTCACAATTGTTATGCGTCAGTCCATTGTTGCTGCCACTGTGCCAATCCATCTCTTTTCTGCTGACCCTCCACTTTACCCAGCATGATGTCCTTTTCCACAGACTGGTTCCTCCTGATAACATGTATGAAGCATGAGAGATGAAGTCTGGATAGTCTGGCTTCTAAGGAATATTCTAACTGTACTTATTCCCACACAGATTTGTTTGTTCTTCTGGCAGTGCATGTTACTTTCAATACTCTTTTCCAACACCATAACTCAAATTTATCAAATCTTCCTTATTCTTTGTCTAACTTTCACATGCATCTGATTCTATTGAAAATACCATGGGTTGGGTCAGGCACACCTTAGACCTCAAACTGGTATCTTTCCACTTGAACACATGAAAGAAGCCTTGTGTAGAAGATTTGCCTAATGCAAATCCAAATGTCTCAATGGATTTCTTGACTGATTCAAAGTTAACAGTAAATCCAAAAGCATGCACAGCATTTGTTCCTGTGTGCTTGGATGTGAAAGGTGAGAGTCTGGGATGAAGAACACAGGAATGGGAGAGAGATGAGATTGGGCACATAAAACATATCAATAAAACAGGAAGGAGCTGTAGAACGACTACTGGCTGTGTTTAACTTTCTATGTTGAGATTCCTGTTGAATCACTTCTAGTTCACTGTAAGATAAAAATGATTTCTCTATTGCCATATAATAAACCCAAACACCGATTTCGTAAGACACTGATTTAGCTAAGTTTCAGGAAGCCATGTAAACAGATCATTAGGAGAACATAGTCCTATGCTACCTGGGCATAATATTCTCTACTTTGCTTCAGACAAGCTAATTAACTATGTCTGGATCAGCACTTCCAAGCCAGTAGGCTTTTTCACCACGTCAAAATTCAAGTCAGCTTAGGAAAACTTAATGGAAACCTAACAGAAAAAGAAAGAAAAAACAAACAAAACTGCAGTTCTTCCAATTAGCCTTTAAAGATTATTTTATAAATCTTATGCCAAGTGTTTAAACACTCAGCATCCAGACAAACTAATTTTTTTCTTCTTTTGGGTATAAAGGGAATAAAAAAATGTGTTGCACATTAAGTCCTTCTCTTTTAAATTGAGGATAAAATAATCAGCAAATGCTCTTTTGACTTTGTCCAACATTATCTATCATCAAGAATAACAGCTCTGCCTTCTGAACTCAATTTTTATTCTGACCTATATAGTTAAATATCAAATCCTGTTTCTGGAATTGATAGTTTTATTCTACTTGCCTCATTCTAATCTGACTTCACTGGGCATGCAGCAACTCTTTCATTTTCTACCAGTTGGATATTGGACTATTCATTACTCATCTAGAATTCCTAGGCCGAGACAGTCCACAAGGATTTTCTTACATATGAAAGACTGGAAAAATCACATTGATATAGATGTACATTGAAGATGGTTATTGCTGTCTCCTCCCCAGGCAATCTAGGTATTTTCTTCTTCTTACTCTTTTCATCATTCAATAGAATTCCGTTTATCCCATTAATACACTGGCTAAGTCAACAAGATGCATTCCAAATGCCTCTGCATCAGATCATTTTAGAATTTAAATTCTCAACACTGTGTATTTGAAAGCATCATTGCCCTTTGTTGTTACGGGCCATGGAGTCGGTTTCGACTCATAGCAACCCTGTACAGGGTTTCTGGGGCTGTGAATCTTTACAGAAGCAGACATCCTCCTCTTTCTCCAGCGGAACAGCTGGTAGTTTCGAACTGCTGACCCTGATTTGTAACAGCCCGATTGTAACCACTATGCTACAACAGATAATTTCAGTTCTATAATTTTGGAAAAAAGATAAATTCTAATTGATTAACTCTCTCCTTTATTTATATTAACCAACACTTATGAAACATTTAATAAGAGCAATTAATAAGAACAATCTTAATTATTGGCAGATAGATAGGTTAAAATAAGCCAAAATTGTACCGTGATAAGTAAAACTAATTCCAAAACTGGGGGAAAATGAAATGAAAAATGGGAAATTCAGATAACTGTTTAATAAAAGAGCTCAAATCAATGTGTTCAAGAAGACTCCAGAAGAAATTAAGTAAGCTCAAGGACAATTGTTATCATCTCTCCAACAGAAAATGAGCTATTAATTAAAGAGAAATCTTGGGGAAAATCTTGATAAAATGCTGTTTCTGTTAACAAATCCATCATCATGGGAGAATGGGGCCCAAAGAACCACATTACACACACATATTTTTTAAGCAAGCATGAGAAGATATATTACGCCAGTGTGGATTAAGTTGTATCTTGTTCAAAAAGATTTCATAAAAGAATCATTCTTTTCACTGGACAGGAATAGGTGTTATCTGAAGTGATTTTTCTGAGTGGATAATTAATTATTGATCTCTGTTAGGAGAATGCTGGCTAGTTACCTATGGGCTAACTCACACCCACTTCCATCATTACCATCATCTGGGACAATGAAGTCATAATCATCATAACCATTAGCAGATGGTTCTAATTAAGGTTCTTCATACCCATTCAACTTGTATGCTGAGAAAATAATCCCAGAAGCTGGACTGCATGAAGAAGAGCCACACCAGTATTAGTGGAAGACTCATTAACAACCTTTGATATGCAGATGATACAACCTTGCTTGCTGAGAGCAAAGAGGGCTTAAAATACTTACAGATGAAAATCAAAGACCAAAGCTTTCACTATGGATTGCAACTCAACATAAGGAAAACAAAAATACTCACAACTGGACCAATAAATAACATCATGATATATGGAGAAAAGATAGAAGTTGTCATTGATTTCATTGTGTTTGGATTCACAATCAACACTCATGGAAGCAGCAGTCAAGAAACCAAACAACTTATTGCATTAGGCAATTCTGTTGCACAAAACCTCTTTAAAGTGTTCAAAAGCAAATACATCAGTGTGAGGGCTAAGGTGTACCTGACTCACGTCATGGTATTTTCAAATGTCTCTATGTATAGGAAAGTTGGACAATACTCTGTACAATAGACCATACAAGAATTGATAAATTTGAGCTGTAGTGGTGGAGAAGATATTTGAAAATATCATAGACTCTCAGTTCTTTTCCAACAAATCTGTGGTGGAAGAAGTACAGACAGAAAGCTCCTTAGAAACCAAAATGGTGAGACTTGGTCTCTCATACTTCGGATATTATATTATCAGTAGGGACTAGTCCCTGAAGAAGGACATTATGCTTGGTAAAGTGGAGAGTCAGCAAAAAAGAGGAAGACCCCCCCCCCCCAATGAGATGGATTGGTACAGTGGCAGCAGCAATGGACTCAAACATAACAATTGTGAGAATAGTGCAGGACCAGGCTATGTTTCATTCGGTTGTGCATAGGGTCGCTATGAGTCAGAAGCAACTTGAAGGTGCCTAACAACAACAACAACAGCAACAATGCACTCTCAGAGGGTCCTAGTTTAGTGATACGGGATAAGCACTAGACTGCTGACCACAAGGTTGGCAGTTCACACCCACAAGTTGCTCCTTGGAAACATTATACAGGGTTCTGATGAGTTAGAACTGGTTGGACGGCACGTAACAACATCAGCAAATGCAATTTCACTGAAACAGCATCAAGTGATTAGGCAAAGGGACTAAATTACCAAAACCCATGCATATAAAATACTCTCCTAAAGCTTCACTACATAAGGTACATGACATCATTTTTGCTATGATGCCATTGAGTCAGTTCCATCTCATAGCAACTCTGTCAGTATAGGGTTTCTCAGAAGTAGCTGGTGCATTTGAACCACCGACTTTATGGTTACCAGTCCAGTGCCCATTGTAGGTGTTGGGGGAAGGGAGGGGGGAAGTCCTGCATACAATGAATGAATGCATGAATGAAAACCTGATCCTTAAGAATGTTTATTCAGATGGAATTTTCCAGGATATAAAACAAATGTGAACTGTACCTAGGCACCTAAATTTCATCTTTCCTTGGGATTATAACTTATGAGTATTTTTATTTGGTGGCCATTTGATGATTTAATGAGCAACAACACATGATAACTGATATTCCAGGTCTGTCATGACTTCTCCTGTTTGAGATTATAATAGGTTTAAAATGGTCAAGAAAATGGTGGAAATGGAAGTTTTCAAACTGCAATAGTAAAAGATGATCTTCCCTCCCACTCAGGAGTCCATAAAACCACTACTACCTATGATGAAAGAAATAATAGTGGGTGGAAAATAGGATAGACATATTATGAAAATATATGACTTTCTCTACAATCACTGGAAGAACAAAGAGAAAGAGGGGTGTGTGTACGTAAACACTTGTGTATGAATTTTATCAGGTATCCACATTTTTAGCTATTAGCGGGTTGGACTTCCATCTAGTCCACAGTTCTATTAAAGAAATAGGCCTCTGTGACTACAGCAAAGTAGGCCAGTTGTCATTGTACCAGGTGTAGGACCAAATAATGGAACTTTACCCATCATCCATCTGCCACGTTGTCATACTATGGCTTGCATGTTGCTATGATGCTGGAAGGTATGACGCTACTACTTCAACGAGCAGCACAGTAACCCATAGTGTAAAGATTTCAGTTGAGTTTATACACTAAGATAGACTAAGAAGAAGGGCTTGGAAATCTGCTTGAAAAATTAGGCAACGAACATCCTAGGATCACACTGGAATATTATCTTATATAGTGCTGGAAGATGAGCCTCCTAGGTTGGAAGGCACTCAAAATGTAATACAATAAGGTACTCAAACATACCAATGATTATGAAAATGGGGCAGGATCAGGCAATGTTTAGTTCTGTTAAACATGTACATTACAGCAAATTTAGTACATCAGACAAAAAACACTCCTAGCCAAAGCTACAATGCACAATATCTTCTAAAACAAAGGATCTTCTAAAATACCCATTTCTTCTTTTATTGCATTTATTGAATTAACATAAACAAAAAGTACAGGACAGTAAAAATATCAGCAAAAATAATCTTTTGTTCATGTTTCATCCACTCATTCATTCAACAAATACTTACAGGGCGTTATTATGCATCATGAGCTGTACAAGGCACTGAGGATTCAATACTGATCAGGATTTTCATGGCTTTTTTTCCATGAAACTTAGTCTTACGGGAGAGATTTGTTGTTGTGAAGTCTG
>NW_006408532.1:22818202-22819319 GCF_000296735.1 Chrysochloris asiatica | reverse complement strand
CCTCTTCACTTTCAGCAAGCAAGGTGTTGTTAATGAGTCTTCCTCCAATCCTGATGCTATGTTTTTCTTCATATAACTCAGCTTCTCAGATTATTTGCTCAGCATTCAGGTTGAATAAGTATGGTGGAAGAATACAACCCTGTCACATACCTTTCTTAATTTTTAACCATTCAGTGTTCCCATGTTCTATTTGAACAACTAACTGCCTCTTGGTAGATGTAAAGATTCCTCATGAGCACAATTAAGTGTTCAGGAATACTCATACTTCGCAATGTTGTTCATTGCTTGTAATGATCTACACAACCGAAAGCCTTTGTGTACTCAATAAAGCACAGGTAAACATCTTTCTAGTATTCTCTGCTTTCAGCCAAAATCCATTGGACATTAGCAATGATATCCCTCGTTCCACGGCCTCTTCTGAATCCAGCTTGAACCTCTGGAAGTTCTCTGTCAATGTAGGCTTCCTGCCATTTCTGTATTACCTTCAGTAAAACTTTACTCACATGGGGTACCAAAGAGACTGTCCAATGATTTCCCCATTCCATTGGGTCACCTGTCTTTGGAATAGGCACAAATGCGAATCTCTTCCAATCAGTTGGCCAAATAGTTGTCTTCCAAATTTCTTGGAATAGATGAGTGTCTCAAGTGCCACCTCACTTTCTTGAAAGATTTCAATTTTTATTCCATCAATTGTTGGTGCCTTATTCTTTGCCAATTTCTTCAATTTACCTTGGACTTCTTCCTTCAGTATCATTGGCTCTTGATCATATGTTTCCTCTTGAAATGGCTGAACATCAACCATTTGCTTTTGGTACAGTGACTCTGTGTATTCCTTTGATCTTATTTTGATGCTTTCTGCATCATTGAATAATTGCCCAGAGAACCTTCAATAACAAAATTAGAGACTTGAATTTTTCCTTTAGTTCCCCCAGCTTTTGAAATGCTAAACGTGTTCTTCCCTTTTGGTTTACTGACCCCAGATCTTTGCATATTTCACTGTAATATTTGACTTTGTCTTCTTGAGCTGATCTTTGAAATTTTGTGTTCAGCTCTTGGACCTCCTCATTTCTTCCATTTGCTTTAGCATCTCTACGCTGGAGAGCAAGTTTCAGTGTCT
>NW_006408532.1:22782564-22809866 GCF_000296735.1 Chrysochloris asiatica | reverse complement strand
GTCTTACGGGAGAGATTTGTTGTTGTGAAGTCTGTCGAGTCGGTGCCGACCCATAGCGACCCTGCATGGGTTTCCAAGGAGCATCTGGTGAGCTTGAACCGCCGACCTTGCAGTTCAAATGGCTTTACAGTCTGGCACATTAACCCACAGCGCCACACCAGGACTCCTGTCGGTTCCGACCCATAGTGAACCTGAACAGGGTTCCCGAGGCTGTAAATCTTTATGGGAGCAGAAAGCCTCATCTTTCTCTTGCGGAGCAGCTGGTAGTTTCGAACTGCTGAACTTGCAGTTTGCAGCCCAATTCGTAACCAGAGTTATGGCTATGGGGGAGATAGTTATCCAAAAATTACGTGCACACACACAAAAAAAGCTTTGTGGTAAGTGTTTCGAAAGGTGATATAAACGGATGATAATGAGAAACACAGTGGGAAACTAGCTACTCAAGGATGTTGAGGAAGTGATGTTAGTAACCTAAGAATTAAGCAGGTAGACAAGGTGACTCCAGTTAGCGGAAAGGTGTGTGTAAAGACTCTGTAGAGGGAAGGAACTTGTGTTCTAGGAGGAAAAATATAGTCTGTGGCATGAAAGCAGAAAGTGCAGTAGAAAGTGGTACAGATGTGCTTGCAGAATTGGGCAGGAGACAAACCAGGTGAGGACGAAGAGACCATGGCATGGCTTTTGGGTGTTTATTCTCCAAGCAATGGGAAGCCATACAAAGGTTTTAAGTAAAAGGAAGTTAATAAATAGGAGGTGTTTTCTTCGGTTGGTTCAAAATCAAACCCACTGCCATTGAGTTGATTTCAACTCATGGCGACCCTATAGGACAGAATAGAACTGCTCCTTCAGGCTTCTTAAACTAAATCTCTACAGGTTCAGGCAGTCTCATCTTTCTCCCATGGAACGGCTAGGTAGGTTTGAATCATCAACTTTGAGGTTAGCAGTGTAACGCTTAACCCACAGCACCACCAGGCTCCTTTGGGTTACTTGGGTTTGGGTTTTAATCATCACTTTGGCTGCTATATGTAGAATAGATTGAAGCAGTTCAAGAACAAAAACCAGGAGGCAGATAAATTGTTTTTGCAATCTTCTACTTAAGAGGGGAGTGTTATTGTTGCTGTTAAGTGCCATCAAGTCAGTTCCAACCCATAGTGATCCAGGAGTATAGGGTTTCTAAGGAGCAGTTGGTGAGCTTGCTCCACCGACCTTGTGGTTCAAACTGACTTTGCAGTTCAGCACATTAGTCCACAGTACCACACCAGGAGGACGGGTGCTTAAAATAGAGGGGTATAGGAGAGGAGAGATGGCAACTAATTTAAGAGGTAGTAAAAGAAGAAAGGAGTCCTGGCGTGACACTGTGGATTAATACGCCAGACTACAAAGTTGTTTGAACTGCAAGGTCGGTGGTTCAAGCTCACCAGCCACTTCTCAAAAACTCTATACAGAGTTGCTATGGGTCAGAACCGACTTGATGACAGTTAACAACAACAAAAGAAGAAAAGGAGAAATGGCTTTGATGACTTGGTGGTAGATGGGTTCTGAGGATGGAGTCAAGAGTAACATCTGAATTTCTATCCACTAACTGAGAGAAGGAACGATGGAAAAGAAGGATGAAGATCAGGATGTACAGAAAACAGTTAAGTGAGCAGGCCTGAGTCAACCATCTTATGAAAGTCAGGTTGCAAGGATGGCTTGTGGCCGGTGTCTGGGAACTTGGATTTCAGGAGGAGTCTCATCATCCCCTTGAAAGAGTGGCTTGTTGTGTCTGAACTCTTATGCAAACAATATGCTTTACGCTGAATAATGTGTTTCCTTCTGGTAGGCTGAAATTTTGGTTTACACTTGAGGAAGAGTGCTTTCATGACCACCTCCCAATGGAAATGTGGTTACTGGGTCCCTAATATTTAAGTGCTTCTGTGTGACTCACTCAGTCATTGAAGAACCTTAGAAAGTTCTTCCTGGTTTCCTGTGAACTTCACCTTGTAGCCTTTCTATTTGCTGATTTGGTTTTTGCGCCCTTCATTGTATTAAGTTACAATTGTGAGTCTGACCATATCTGAATCCTGAGAGTTCTCCTAATGAAACTCTGAACCTGAAAAAGCATCTTTGGAATCCCAACATAGGACATGTACCGAGTTTTAAGTTGTAATGTAACAAGAGTATAATGTATACAGTAGTCTGGAGTTCTTGGGTAGGTCTGAAATGGAGATCAAGATGTGTGTCCTTCAGTGGTATTTTAAATTTTGTGTTCCCTCACTAGATATAGAGTCCTGGTGTGGTGCTATGGGTTACTGCACCAGATTGCAAAGCCGTTTGAACTGCAAGGTAAGTGGTTCAAGCTCACCAGCTGCTCCTTGGAAACCCCATACAGAGTTGCTATGGGACGGAACAGACTTGACAGCACTTCACAACAACAAAACAATAGATTTACTTCTGGTACATGTCATGTAGAATTTAGAGGATGTTCAAGCAAAAATGAATCTAGAGAAGTGCTTATTCCACACATCTCATTTTTCTTTAGATGTACTATAAAGTCCTGGTATGGCACTGTAGTATAAGTACTGGACTGCTAAACAAAAAGATGGTGGTTCAAACCCAGCAGCCACTCCTCAGAAACCCTATACAATGTTGCTCGTTATGAGTTAGAACTGACTGGATGACACACAGCAACAACATGGTTCCGAGAGGAAAATTCCTTTCTGCAATTGTAAATAATAAAGTACACCAAATCCATGCCTCTGCTCCCAGTAGTTCCAACCAGTGCATCATCTGCTGCGTTGGCTAGAGTTTGTCCTTTCTCACAAGGCCTCCTGCCTGCATCAGTATCTGCCACATGGCTGCAGATTTCTACCATGTTGCATTTTCAATTAAAACAACTAAAGAGATGATTTCCAAGCTGCCAAGGCAATAATGCCATAAACTCCACCAGATTTTATTAGAGCCAAACAACAGAATAAATCATTAGGGAAATGTGTGCCAACCACAGTAACAGCAATGCCTCACACTCTTGGAGTACTGAACATTATCCAGTTGGCAGAGAATGAACCATGTGGCTTAAAATCATTTTTCACAATTACTATTCTCATTAGTTCATCGTTCTTGGCAGATATACCCCACATGCATAGCCGAACTCAGCTAATTTTCACTCTGCTGATGGGCAAAAATGATCCCCCACTCCTGAAAAGCCACCCAGAAAGCTTTCATGAAATCTTAGTTAGTATATCAAAAAGTAAATCCATTTGTGCAATCTGGCTTTGAATAAGTCACTAAATAGACCACCCAACATTCATCATTAAAAAAAAAGTCTACTGTGCTAAGAGTATCAGACATACTGATTAGTAGAATCTGAGCGTTAAAGACAATGATTTCATCAGTCCTTGTTTACTTTCCTCTTTTGAGTTGAGCTTGCCTTCCATAAGGCAGAAGAAAATAAATTTTAAGTTATTTGCTATGGGTTTCTCCAAAATTATTATTCAGTCTTAGGTGTTACACAAGAAACACTACACAATGTAATAACCATTTCCTGAAACAATAAAATACTTGCACAGCTAAAGGAATGAAAGAAGCTTTTCATTAAAGGTATATATTCATCCCAAGTTTAATTTCCAAATTGGTTTTTCAGACCCATTCATCAGTAGCCCAAGCACTAAGTTCCACTTAAGAATGTGTGTTTTACTAACACTCTTACCCCTCTCACAAAGAGATGCCATCCTGCCAACAAGTAAGAACTCCTACAGTGTACTTCAAGTTCAGTATCTGTGATAATTCTGTATGGGGTGAAGGGATATTAGTTAGATGGGGACCATAGGGAGCTTCAGCAATAGAGATAATGTTCTATTTCACAGCTTGGGGATGGGTCGAGAAACACTGGGGCTATTCTTTGAGCTTTATTTAGATTTCAAATGTTTTATAATAACTTTTTAAATTTATAGCTCTGAACTTCTGTTCAGTCGGCATTCCCAGACCCTTGAGGAGAAGTCTTGCTTAATCTTGCTATTCCTAGAGTCAAACTGAATTTTCATTAGTAAAATGAAAGTGTTTCTTTACACCAGCTGAGCAAGTTAAAACCGTTTATATTATACCAAATTTCCAAAGACTTGGTCAATGCCTGGTGATCTTTCCTATCAGATATTCTTTGTCTTTGGAACATTTTTAAAAGAATGCATAAGCCAAAATTGTTTTCAATCAGTTAAAGTAAAGTGAAAATAACTTCCATATTTCTAGAGTATTTTGCAGTAAGAAAAAGGTATAGGATCAAAAAAAATAACTTAAATTGACTGTTGTTAAGTTGTGTTGAGTTGGTTCCAATTTTACAGTGATCCTGTATAAGGTTTCCAAAACTTGTAAATTGTTGTGGGAGGAGAAAGCTTCATCTTTCTCCCTCAGAGTGGAAGGGCTCAAACCTCTGACCTTGTGGTTATCCTACAGAGCTACCACAATCCTTAACTGACTGTTCTTGTTAAGTGCCACTGAGTCGGTTCCAACTCATGTATAGAGTTTCCAAGGAGTGGATAGTGAGTTTGAACTACTGACCTTTATTTCAAACTGACCTTGTAGACCAACACTTTATCCTAAGTTGGCTAGAGGTGCTTAGAACATCCCATAAGTTTAAAAATCCTTCTTTCCTCAACAGGCTGTGTCACACTCTCTTGTTTAGGTGTGGTGGACAAGTGAGTGGGGTTTCAAAAAGATCTTCGAACTCTCAGCATCTGCAATAACTGGGAACTTATTGGAAATACAAATTCTTAGACTCTACTGAGATCTACAGCTTCCAAAATACTGGAAAGTGGAGAGGACTAGAAAGCGACTTGTGTTTTAAGAAGTCCTCCAAGTGATTCCAATGGCCTCAGAGTTTGAGAACCACAAATGTAAGAGCTGAAGGCCTGGGGCTCAGGGCTCAGGATGACGAGGTTATACACTAGGGTCTGCATCTGCTACACTGTGTGTGGCCATGGGCAAGTTGCTTGATATTTCAATGCTTTAACTTCCTCATCTGAAAAGTGAAAATAACAATATTCCTTACTTCACTAGGACATTTGTTAAGTGCCATCGAGTCGGTTCTGACTCATAGGGGCCTTGTATCACCTGGTGGATCTGAACCACCGACCTTGTAGCTAGTGGTCTCATGCTTATCCCACAGCGCCACACCAGGACTCCTACCAGAATACTAGGAAGATTAAACAAATACAGTAGTAAAAGTTTGGCCAAATGCCTGACACATACTAAGGACTCAATAAATGTGAACAATGATTCTTCTCAACTACATTTTTATTTCCATTTGCCCATCCATTTATTCAATTGGCATTTATTGAGCACTTATCATATTATCAGAGTCAGGCGCCAAATAATATAGGATTTCTGACATCAGGGAGCAGTGGAATGCACTCTCCCGCCTGGCGGCGTTTTAGATCACCCAGGGAACCTAATGAAACACTGGTGCCTGAATCCAACTCCACATCAACAGTCTCTGGTGGCAGGGCACAAGCTTTGTTTTAAAATTACTTAAAAGATTCTAATGGAAGAAGCAAACCATCAAGCAAATACAGCGATGACATGCATGCCCATGACTGGGGGTGGGGAGTCACTTTCAAGGAGGAGTCACTAGTCCCAAATGCTTCTATTTCTCCTCTACTTTACTCATCATCTTAGGAAGCAGGAATCACATCTTATTTAGCTTTCCATACTGAATGCCATGCCTGTCAAAGAAGAAATGCAAGAGAAGTGAGTGATACTTCTAGGAGATAGGCCTTAGACCTCCTAGAACCCAGACCGCAGTATTTCAAACAGAGGTGCCATTCCACAGCCATTATCCCCATAACCAACTCTTGTAAGTGAACATTTCCCAAGCTTCAAGGCTCCACACAACAGTTTCACACACCAGTTTCCAAGGGGAGGAGTGACATGGACAAAGCTTTTCAATTAATTAAAAGTGACAGGCACACTTCATGCCATTCTTTAATCTCTGTTCTCCAGTGATGAATGTAGAATGACAGGGAAGGGCTCAGGCTAATGAGCTGGAGGCAAGATCCTAAGGAAGCTTGCCAAGCAGCCCTCCAAAACGCTGCAGCAGGGTCCAGGGTTCCACAAAAGGAGGAGAGGAATCAATACCTGCCCTCCACTGTGTCATTGACATGGCCCCACAGAGTGCTCTGAAGAACGCCCACTGGACACACAATCCCACCCTTCTTGGAAAAGCAGCAATTTAAACAACAGATAAAAAGGAAATTTCATTTATTCTTATAGATAGAAAAGAACAAGAACAACAATTGCAATTTATTGAGGGTTTTCTATGTCTCAGGCACTGTGCTAAAGGCTTCTATGATGACAGTTTTGTGGATGAGAATCAACAGTGCCGTAAGGCAGAGATCAACTATATCCCCACTTTCTCACATTTTGATCATTTCTGACACCAGCTATTCATGCAACAAACACTCTTTCCCTCAGAACCTAGCCACAGGGAACGGGGTCAGAGCTCACAAACTTAAAGGACTCAGTCCTTGGGTTCATTAACTCACCGGAACAACTCTCAGAACTCACAGAATATATCGTACTTAACAACTACCGGTTTTATTAGCTGTTGTTGTTAGGTGCCATCAAGTCATTTGTAACTCATAGTGACTCTGTATAATAGAAGGAAACTTTGCCCTGTTCTGAGCTATCCACACAAATGTTGCTATATTTCAGCCCATTGTTGCAGTCACTGTGCCAATGTGTCTCATGAAGGGTCTTTCCTCTTTTTTGTTGACTCTCTACTTTACCACTATGATATCCTCTCTGATCCATCAGGATCATCATAAGGAACAAACGTGTCTCAGAGAAGGTATGTCACATTCTCTTCAACAACTGGGAAGCGCACTGATAATAAAATAAATTCAAGGTTTTATTTCCCAGTCCTCTATGACAGACTAACTCATGCCTTCTGAATTTAATTGACCCTCATAATTGTACTAATAAATAACACCATGACAAATGAAGAAAAGATTAAAGTTGTCAAAGACTTCATTTTGCTTCAATCCACAATCAATACTCATGAAAGCAGCAGTTAAGAAATCAAATAACACATGGTTTTAGGCAAATCTGCTGCAAAACATCTCTTTTAAAGTGTTCAAGAGCAATGATACCAGTTAGAGGTCTAAGGTGTGCCTAACCAAAGCCATGATATTCTCAGTTGCCTCATATGAATGTGACTATTAGACAATGTAGGAAGGAATACCTTAGAAGAATCAAAGCATTTTAATTATGGTGTTGGCGAAGAATCTTGAAAGTAATACGGACTGCCAGAAGTATAAACAAACCTGTGTTGAGAAAAGTGCTCCTTAAAAGTCAGAATGGCAAGACTTCTCTCATACTTTGGCGATGCTATAAGGAGGGAGCAGTCCTTGGAGGACATCATAATTGTTAAAATGGAGAGTCAGAGAAAAAGAGGAAGATACCCAAGGAAATGGATTGACAAGGTATCAAAAACAAGGGGCTCAAGTGTAACAATTATGAGGATGGCGCAGGACCATGCAGTGTTTCATTCTGTTGTGCATACAGTTGTGTATCAAATCCTACTCGATGGCACCTAACAACAAGTACAAGTTTAATTGATATCTGCCTCCCAGGTTTGGCCAGCTCCCATTCATCAGCACAATTCCGATGTAGCCCGGAAACCACAAACCAAGGCATCCCAGTTACTTCAAGTGTTATTTGAGAAAACCACAGCTTCTTGTACAATACTTCAGTTAATTTTGGTAGCCAATCTCCAATATGGTTCGCAATAACCAATGCTTCCTAGTAGCCACATCTTTGTGTCATTCGCCTCTCACACTGAATCAGAGAAGCAGAAAACTACTAAAGAAATTGTGACTTTGAGGCCCGGTCATAAAAGATATCACCATGTTCAATATGATTTCTTGGATCACTTGCCTTGGGAAAAGCCAGTTCCCACAGCTTGAGAAATGCTAAGCATGTTCTTCCTTTTTGGTTTGCTGATTCCAGATCTTTACACATTTTATTGTAATATTTGGCTATATCTTCTTGAGCTGATCTTTGAAATTTTCTGTTCAGCTCATGTACCTTCTCATTTCTTTCATTTGCTTTAGCATCTCTAAGCTGAAGAGCAAGTTTAAGGGTCTCTTCTGACATCCATTTGACCTTTTCCTTATTTTTTGTCTTAATGACTTTTTGTTTTCTTCATGTATGATGTTCTTGATGTCATCCCATAACTCTTCTGGTCTTCGATCTTTAGAGTTTAATGTCTCAAATATGTTCAGATGATCTTTAAATTTAGGTGGGATATATTCAAGGTCATATTTTGGCTCTTGTGGACTTGTTTTCATTTTCTTCAGCTTCAGTTTGAATCTGCATATGAGTAATTGATGATCTGTTCCACAGTCTGCCCCTGGCCTTGTTTTGACTGATGATATGGAGCTTTTCCATCGTCGCTTTCCACAGATGTAGTCAATTTGATGTCTATGTATTCCATCTGGTGAGGTTCATGTGTATAGTCACCTCTTATGCTGTCTAAAGAAGGTATTTGAAATGAACAAATCATTAGATTTGCAGAATTCTATCATGCGTTCTCCAGCATCATTTCTATCACCAAGGCCGTATTTTCCAACTACTGATCCTTCTTCTTTGCTCCCAACCTTTGCACCACTCAATCTGTCAGTTTGTCGTACTGTGGCGGCTTGTGAGTTGCTGTGATTCTGGAAGCTATACCAGCAGTATTTAAAATACCAGCAAGGTCACCCATGGTAGACAAGTTTCAGATGCATTTCCAGACAAAGACAGACTAGGAAGAAGGAGTGACAAACTACTTCCGGGTATTTAGTCACTGAAAACCTTACGAATAGCAGAGAAACACTGTCAGATATAGTGCTGGAAAATGAGCCACTCAGGTTTGAAGGCATTCAAAATGTGACTGGGGAAGACCTGCCTCCTCAAAGTTGAGTTGACCATGATGACGCGAATGGAGTAAAGCCCACAGAACCTTCATTTGATGGGGCACAACTCAAAATGAAGAGAAACAGCTGCAAATATCCATTGAAAATCAGAACATGGAATGTAGGAAGTATGAATCTGGGAAAATTGGAAGTTGTCAAAAATGAAATGGAACGCATAAACATCCATATCTTAGGCATTAGTGAGCCTAAATGGACTGGTATTAGCCATTTTGAATCTGACAACCACATGGTTTACTATGCTGGAAATGATAAATTGAGGAGAAATGGTGTTGCATTCATTGTCAAAAAGAACATATCCAGATCAGTCATGAGGTACAACACTGTCTGTGATAGGATAATATCCATGTGTCTACAGGGAAGCCCAGTTAATGCCACTATTATTCAAATTTACACACCAAACACCAAAGCCAGTGAGGATGAAACAGAAGAATTCTACCAACTTCTTCAATCTATCTAAGAACTACATAATAAGACCATTTTATTTTATAGTGAAGAAGAGTTTTAGATGATTTGAGTAGTGAAGAAGTGGGAAATTTGAGTCCAGGTCTGCAGATCAGAGAGTCCCACTTTGTAGTCTGTAATGCTTTTCCTGACAGATAAACATAATGTGTTAACTTGTTTCTTCAGAAGTAGATCACGAGGAGGCCTAATTCTTCCCAGGTGCGTCTTAGTAAATTCAAACCTTTCAGTGACAAGCCAACTGTGATAACCATTTACACCACCCAGGGACTCCATGATAGGACTTATGAATAGGAAAAGGGCAGGGATATGATGTCCTGTTAATCCTGTGGATTCTGAAAACAGACTACCTGGTTTGCCACTTCTGCTCTACCACATTCAATCTTAGGCAAGTTAACTTAAACTCAATGAGCCTTTGAGTCCTCATCTTTATAATGGGGCCAAAATAATGCAATGTTTTCTTAGTACTACTTGTTAACAACCTGCGATATGCAGATGATACAACCTTGTTTGCTGAAAGTGAAGAGGACTTGAAACATTTACTGATGAAAATCAAGGAACACAGCCTTCGGTATGGATTACATCTCAATGTCAAGAAAACAAAAATCCTCACCACTGGAACAATAAACAACATTTTTATCAACGGAGAAAAAATTGAGGTTGTCAAGGATTTCATTCTTCTTGGATCAACTATCAACATTCACGGAAGCATCAGTCAAGAGATCAGACGATGTATTGCATTAGGCAAATCTGCTGCACAAGGACTTTTTAAAGTGTTGAAGAGCAAAGATGTCAGCTTGAGGACTAAGGTGCGCCTGACCCAAGCCATGGTATTTTCAATAGCCTCATATGGATGCGAAAGCTGGACAGTGAATAAGGAAGATCGTAGAAGAATTGATGCCTTTGAATTGTGGTTGGAGGAGAATACTAAAAGTGCCATGGACTGCCAAAAGAACCAATAGATCTGTTTTGGAAGAAGTACAGCCAGAGTGCTCCTTGGAGGCCAGAATGGCTAAGCTTCATCTCTCAGACTTTGGACATATTGTCAGGAGGGAGCAGTCGCTGGAAAAGGATGTCATGCTGGGTAAGATGGAGGGTCAGAGAAAAAGAGGAAGACCCCCAACGAGATGGATCGGCCAGGTGGCATCATTGATAGCATTGAGTGTGGCAGCGGTAATGAGGTTGGCCCAGGATCGGACATTGTTTCATTCTGCTGTGCATGGGGTCACTATGAGTCAGTTCCGACTCGATGGCACCTGACAACAACAACGACAACCTTAGAAAAATCCTCAGATAGGACTGAACACATTACTTGGCACATTGTAAGTACTCATAAAATGTTACCTGTTTGTATTATTGTTATCAACATGTAGTGAAAAATAGCACGCATTTTAAGAAGCCAAATGAAAACTTTAAGTCACTCTTCCCTCATTTTTTGTGCATTTCATAAAGAATTACAAAGCAATTACCAGTGATAGTTCCTAGTGACGGGATCTTTCTATGCAATCACAAGGTGGGTCAAGGTGCTAAGGCATTTGCTCTCGGTTCCTATAAGAGACCAGGCTGCACCTCGGGAGGAATAACCAGAGTAAGAAAGCTGTAATACACTTCCAGTCTCCAGGAGGACATGAGTAGACAGTAATCTGACTTATCTTTGCAGGAAGTAACATAAGGAAAAAAAGAGTTTCTCATTTCTCTCTGATTTATAAACAGTGGTATAGAGGGATTCTGGCTTCCATCCTATCTCTTCATCCTATTACTTTCTTATCATTTTGTCAGCTCCTTACCTCCTGCCAACCCTCACTCTAATGTGTTCCCCTCGTGCATCACTTTTCTAGATGGAATTCAAATCAAAATCTTTCAACAAACCGATGCAGCACTGAAGACACTCATTCATCTATGCCATGAAATTTGGAAAACAGCTACTAGGCCAACTGATTGGAAAAGATCCATATTTGTGCTCATTCCAAAGAAAAGAATGCAGAAATCATTGGACAATATCATTAACATTACAAGGGAGTAAAATTTTGCTAAAGATAATTCAAAACTGGCTACAACCATACATTGATAAGAAACAGCCAGAGGTTCAAGCAGAATTTAGACAAGTATGTGGAACTAGGGATATTATTCTTGATGTCACTTGGACCTTGACTTAAAACACAGAATACTAGAAAGATGTTTCCTTGGGCTTTATTGACCACACAAAGGATCATACCAAACTATGGATAGATAACATTGCAAAGAATGGCTATTCCAGGACACATGATTGTGTTCATGAGGAACCTATATAGAGAGTAAGAAGCAATGTTTGAAATATAACAAGGTGTGGTAAAGAAGGAAGAAGTCTGAGTAACACAGAAAGTTTTGGAGAAAAACATGGGTCCAGGAATTAACAGAATACAAATTGAAATCTTTCAACAAATTGGTGCAGCACTGGAGGTGCTCACTCATCTATGCTAAGAAAGTTGGCCAACCGATTGGGTGAGATCCATATTTGAGACCCAACGAAATATGAAAATATTCAAACAACACCATTAGTATGACAAGCAAGTACAATTTTGCTAGGTAATACAAAAATGGCTTTATAACAGTACATCAACAGGGAGCTGCCAAAACTCAAGATGGCTTCAGAAGTGGATGTGGAACTAGGGATGTCATTGCTGATAGGAGCAAGCATGGGGAGGCTTCATCTCTCATACTTTGGTCATATTATCAAGAAGGACCAGTATCTGGAGAAGGACATTATGTGAAATGAGGAAGATCCCAAAGGAGATGGATTGGCACAGCGGCACCAGCAATGGGCTCAAGTATTACAACAATTGTGAGGCTGGCCCAAGACTGGGCAGTGTTTCATTCTGTTGTGCATAGGGTCATGCATATAAGTTGGAACCAACAAGAAGGTACCTAACAAAAACAAGTTTATTTTATTTTTGATACTCCTTTATCTGGGTTGATTTTTGGGTGATATTGTGGTGTATCTTAATCTCCAATTGTTGTCATTGTTGACTTTCTGTCAAAAGAACTCTCTTTAGTATTTTTTGTACCACTGTTCTAGTTTTAACAAAATCCCATAATTTCTATTTATCTGACAGTGTACTAATTTCACCATAGTATTTGAGTGACAGTTTTCCTGGATATATAATTGTTGGTTGGCACTTTTTTTTTTTTCCGGGTTTTTTTTTTTTTTTTCCATTGTCTTCTTGACTGTGTTGTTGCTGTCAAGAAATCAGAGCTTAGTCTTATTTGTTCTCTTTGTAGGTATCTTTTCATTTTTGTCAACCTGCTTTCAGGATTCTTTCATGTCTTCAGTTTTAGAAAGATTGATTACAGTAAGTTCTGGTGATTTTCTTTTGGAGTCTATCCTCTTTGGAGTCTGTAAAGCATTTTGAATACATTTTTCATTATATTAGCGATGTTTTCTTCCAAAATATCTTCAACAATTTTCTGAGTTATTTTCTTTTTTGTTTGTTTGTTTTGATTTAAGTTTTTATCTCTTCCTGTTCTGAAATTCCAATCAGACACAAAGTTATTTCTCTTCCTGGTGTCCCATACAATGCTTAAATTAAGCATTTTTACTTGTTCTTTTATTCTTTTCTCTGATTGTTCCTCTAGCACATTAGTATTAAGACATTTGTCTTCAACCTCAATAATACAGTCTTCTATTAATTCAACTCTAATCCTTTGTTGTTATCTACATCTGAATTTTTTGCATTACTCTTCTGGATTTTTATTTGCTATTTTTGTATGGTTTCTAATTTTCTATTTATTTTGCTGATCTCTTCTTGAATATTTAAAAATTATTTTAGAGCGTTGTTTGTGTTTTCCTCAAACTTTCTCTCAGTCTTTTGAAAGTGGTGGTGGTGGTGGTGGTGGTTATGTGCCATGGAGTCGGTTCCAACTCATAGCGACCCTGTACAGGATTTCTGAGGCTGTAAATCTGTATGGGAGCAGAAAGCCTCATCTTTCTCCCATGGAACAGCTGGTAGTTTCGAACTGCTGAGCTTGTCGTTCACAGCCCGATTCGTAATCACTACGCTAGCATCTAAGTGTAATTATTTTGAATTCCTTACCAGGTAGTTCCAACAGCATTTTTTCTCCAGAAGATTTTCTGGTTCTGTATTTTAGTCACTAATTTGAGCCATCTTGTTCTATTTTTTGGTGTGATATGAAGTTGTCTCTAAGGTATTCTGTTATTGTATTAATTTACTGATTGCATAATGTATGTTCGTTTGCTTCACCCTGATTTTTTTTTTTTTTTTTTTTTTAAATATATCAGGACAACTGCATGGGAATGCCACTCTTGTCACCAGTTTGGCAGCAATGAGGTACTCATCACCTACCTCCGCGTGGATTTGGTAGCAAGTGGGTGTTTGGGCACAAGTCTCTGATGGCAGATTGTGCAGAGTAGCTGAGGGTAGGCTGGGTGGGTCTTAGCCACTCTCTGTCATTGATGCGGTGGGCTGGAGCAGGTGGTAGCACTCACTCACTGGGTGATGCAACAGGAGTAGTGGATAGGATTAGGTAGGTTACTGGCTCCTGCTTCTGTCTATGGCTGTCAAGCACTGACTGGGTGCTAGTACAGTCCTGGGCAAGCAGAGCTAGTTATCTTGTTCCTACTATGATTAGAATCATTGAAAATGGCCACACTGTGCCAACTCAGTTTACCACTCCTTATTCAATGTTTTCATTCAGTTTCTTCCTCTCGCCAGTAGCTATTCTACTTCCCTATCCTTTCCATTAAAGCTCTGGCTTCCAGAATTGTCATCAAATCCATTTCAATTGATTTTTGAAGTCTTTGTTGTGGAGGATCTGAATAGTGTCATTTGCCTAGTCGACCATCTCTGATCCTCCTTGGTTATTGGCTCCAATTTTTCTTACATGTGAGAATTGTACATAAAGTTTTGTTTGTGGTCCAAAACATTTCTATAATCTTCTACTTCTTATGAAACTCTGAAAAGGGAAACTATCACAGCCATATGCATCCATCTCTAAGTAAGCACAAACACTGAGCATTGTAAGGTACCAGATTAGGTTATATGGGATTTAGAGAAGAATGAAATACAGTTTTGTCTGTAAGTGACCCCCAGTCTTATAGGGCAGATTTAAAAAGCAATAATAGGAATTATAATGCAAAGGGTTTAAGTGGTGAATACTTTGAACAAGATGGAAAGAGGGTCCAGTAAAACTGTTGACAGAGGGGATATATAGTAGAATATCAAGAGAAGTCAACCGTGGATATGGGCTTGAAGAATAGGAGAATCCTGAACTAAGAAGGTGGGGGAAGAGCAGAGACAGGAACCAAGAAAAGGGAATGAAAGGCAAGCCATCAAGAAGGCATAAGGCAGCAACCATACATTGGTCTACTGGTGAGTGGAAGAGGGGGAAGCAGCAATGAAGAAATGGGCTGAGTTCAACCATGTTTCATAGACTCCCGTTGACCTGGAGATGAGAGAAAAACGAGGAAGGCCTTGTTCATGCAAATTGTGCTGAGACCTGGGGACACCTGAGTCCATGGACAAAGACATAGCCACAGGGTATAGAGCTGAGAGTGAAACATCCAGCTGATATGAAGTGAGGGGAGACGCAAAAGAACACCCAAACTTGCAGACAGTACCCATTTGACCTAGCCTTGATGGCTTGATAATCAGAACTCAACTAGAGGAAGATTAAAAAAAAAAAAAAATTGATAAAGGAAATGATGGTAAATTGCTGGAATTTGGTGAACTTCACCTATATTCATGGATTTAATGGCTCAAAATACCAACAGAGAGGTAAGGAGTCTTCACATCATGTATCAATGCTATCCCCTCTGTATACAGAGTTGATAGGGACAGGCAACTTAGTCATTGACTACCTAAAATGAGGGGGCGATAAAGGCATGAAGTGACTAGCTTGCAAGTTTTCAAGAGGAAGTTGAATTTAAGAGTGTGTTGGGGAAGACAGAGTCCCTACTGAAAAGTTCTCATCTTGTCTAGATGGGTCTGGTGCAAAGAGAGATGGGGATAAGATTCTTAAGACTCAATAATGAGTAATTGTTATCATGACTAACTGAGACTGTCACAATTGTAAAGGTAGACATTTTTTAACCAAAATGGGGGATTAGTTAATTTTACAGTCCAGAAATAGAGGACTATAAGACCATCAAGGGAGAAGAGCACAAAAGGAATGTGGGACGCCAGAGATGGAGGCAGAGATGGGGACATGGAGAGAGGAAGTAGCTGAGGACTCTAAATTAATGCAAAGAGAGGGACTGAGAGCTGGTGGCCAGGAGGCAAGCTTACAGAATGTACCCTTTGGTTGTTTAAATTATTATATATTCCTGAGTGGTTTTTTTGTTTTTGTTTTTTTTTAAAGGCGCTAAATGAACACAGAGAAATAATGTTAACTGACGGTACATGGAGGGGATTATAATCATTGTAATGAAACAAAGTATATGATTTGTTGAATGTTAAACTGATGATCTACCCTGTAAACATTCACTCAAATCACAAGAAAAACTTTAAAAATAAGAAGAAGGTACAAGGCAATAATGCTATGTAGTCATGATCTTTCTTCAGTTAGGAGGCATTAAAAAAAGATGTAGGAGAGGAACTGCAAAATACTACTACTACTAATGTTGTTAAGTGCCGTTGAGTCGGTTCCAACCAACAGCGACCCTGTATAGGGTTTCCAAGGAGCAGCTAGTGAGCTTGAACTGTCGACCTTGCAGTTCAAACAGTTTGCAGTCTGGTGCATTAACCCACAGCTGGATTCCACTACTACTAATAAAAGAGTAGAAAGGAAAATATGTACATATACCTGAAATAATTAGCAATAATAAATGTTGAAGAAAAGGAAAGGAAAGGGGATTTTAGAGATTATATAAGAAACAAGTTCTGGTGTGATATTGTTGGATAAGCACTGGACTGCTAATCATAAAGTTGCCAGTTCAAACCCACCAGCTGCTCCTTGGAAACCCTATTCAGGGTCACTATGAATTGGAACCAACTTAGTCACATTCAGCAACAACAACAACAACAACAACAACAGGGCAAAAATGTGCCATAGATACGAGTTTCACAATCAAGAATCATTAATAACACTCAGAAAACTATGAACAGAAGGCCCCTCCCTCAAGATAATGAACATTATTCATGAAAGTCCCTCAACTAACATTTTAAACATAGTAAAAGGCTTTCTCTTTCCCCCTATGATCAGGAATGAGACAATGATGTCTACTTTCACCACCGGAATTCAACATTGTACTGGAAGTTTTAGCCAAAGGATTCAGGCAAGAAAAGGAAATGACAGGTACCCACATCAGAAAGGAAGTAAAACTATCTGTTTATATAGTGCTGCTGCTATTATCTTATATATAGAAAACTCCAAAGAACGTACAGAAAAGCTACTAAATGAATTCTGTAATACCGTAGGGTACAAGGTCAACACACAAAAATCAGTTGGGTTTCTATACATCATCAGTGAATAACCTGATACATTAGCAGTCAACAACCTGAGAAAAAACAATTACATGTACAGTAATACTTGAAAGGATAAAATACTTAGAAACATACTTAAACATAAAAGATGTGTACACTGAAAAGTGTAACACATTGCTAAAATAATCTATGTTGTTGTTGTTAAGTGCTGTTGAGTCGATTCTGACCCATAGTGACCCAGTATAGGGTTTCCAAGGAGCAGATGGTGAGCTTGAACCGCCGCCACCTTGAGGTTCAAACGACTTTGCAGTCTGACGCATTAACCCACAGCGCCACACCAGGTCTCCAGAAGACGCTTTCTTGTTGTTAAGTGCTGTGGAGTCAGTTCCGACTCATAGTGACCCTGCACAGGGTTTCCATGGCTGTAAATCTTTCTCCCACGGAATGGCTGGTAGTTTCGAACTGCTGACCATGAGATTAGCAGCACAATTCGTAACCAATACGCTACGAGAGCTTGTTGTTGTTGTTGTGAAGTGCCGTCGTGTTGATTCCGAACCATAGCGACCCTGTATAGGGTTTCTAAGGAGCAGCTGGTGAGCTTGAACTGCCGACTTTGCAGTTCAAAAGGCTTTGCAGTCTGGCGCATTTACCCACAGCGCCACACCAGGACTCCTCACGAAGAGCTAAATAAATGATTGAAAGGTACTAACTCAGCTTTTTACGCAACAAAGTTACAGCAATCAAAACTATTTGGTACTGGAATAAGGATAAGCATATAGGCCAAGGGAAGAGAATTTAGGAGTCCAACAATAATCCCATACATTTATGGCTTATTAATTTGATAAGAATGCTAGGTTGATTCACCAAGGAAAAGAATCAACTAGATTTCCACATACAGAGGAATGAAGTTGGATTCTAACCTCACATAAAAAACAACTCAAAATGGATCAGTAACTTATGTATAAGAGCTATAACCCATAAAGCTCTTAGAAGAAAACAGAAGTAGTTTCATGACCTGGATTTGGCAATAGATTCTTACATGACACTAAAATCACCGGGCACAAAAGAAAAAAGTAATAAATTGGACTTCATCAAAATTAAAATCTTTAGTATCAAAAGACATTATTAAGAATGTAAAAAAAAAAAAAAAAAAGGCTACAGAATGAATAAAACATTTGGAAATTATATATTTTATAAGGGTTATATATATCAAATATATTAATATATATTATATTAATATATAATTAATATATAAATATATTAAGAACTCCTACAACTTAAGCATAAAAGACAAATCAATTTGTAAAAAAAACAGGCAAAAGACTTTAATAGATATTTATCAAAGAAGACACACAAATGGTCCATATGCACATAAAACATGTACATCATTAGTCATTAAGGAAATGAAAGTCAACACCAATCACTTCTATTATGATGGCTAAAATGAAACCAGGAAATAAGTATTCGTGAGAATGTGAAATAATTGGAATCCATGTACATTTCTTGTGGAATGCAAAATATTGCAAGTGCTGTGGAAAAGAGTCTGACATTTCCTCCAAGAATTAAATATGGAATTACCACATGAACTAGCAATTCCACTGGGTTTATACCCTAAAGGATTGAAAGCAGGGACCCAAACAGATATATACATATATATATCTACCAGTGTTCATTGCAAAACTATTCACAAAGCCAAATGATGGAAAAAAACAGTGTCTATCCACAGATAATTGGACAGACAAACTGTGGTATATCCATATAATAGAATTCTGTTGTTGTCATTGTTGCTGTGCTAAGTATCCCTGAGCCTGTTCTGAGTCATTAGTGGCCCTGTATATGGTTTCTGAGGCTATAAATCTTTGCAGGAGCAGAAAGCCTTGACTTTTTTGTCCTAAAGAGTGGTTGGTGAGCTTGAAATGCCAAATTTGTGGTTCACAGTCCATTGTTTTTCCTACAGAACCACCATGCTCACCAATAAAATGTTATTCCACCAAAAATAGAAATAGAAATCTGCTACATGAGTCCTGATGTGGCGCTATGGGTTAATGTGTCAGACTGCAAAGCCATTTGAAATGCAAGGTCAGCAGTTCAAGCTCACCAGCTACTCCTTGGAAACCCTATACTAGGTCACTTAACAACAACATTCCACCACATGGATAAATCATAAAAACAATATACTGAGTAAAATATGCCTAGTACAAAATGACAAATACTTCATGATTGCATTTTTATTAAGTATTTAGAATAGACAAATTCATGCTGTCGTTGTTAAGTGCCACCAACTTGGTTCCAACTCATAGCCACCCTGTATAGGGTTTCCAAGGACTAGCTGGTGGATTTGTACCACAGACCCTGTGGTCAGTAGTCCAGTGTTTATTCTACAGCACCACATCAAATTCATAGAGGGAGAGAAATTAGATTTGAGGTTACCAGAGATTGGGAGACGTAAAAATGGGCAGTTATTACTTAATAGGTACAGAGTTTCTGTTAGGAGTGATGCAAAACTTAGTGGAGATGATTATATAGCATTGTGAATATAATTAATGCAGTGGATTATATAAGCATGCTTCAAGCAGTTAATGTAAAATTCCTTTATCTCTTAATTCCATTTTTCCCACAAAACTTTTGAAGCCCATTGTACACTTAAAAATGGTTTAACTGGCAAATTTTAGGTTACAGATATATTACTACATTAAAACGATACACTTTTATTTTTATTTTTAAGAATAACAGGGGCTGGTGGTTGGTGGTGTGCCGGCAAATACAGACTCAGACTCAGAGCCACCCTATATAGGGTTCTGAGGCTGTAAATCTTCATGGGAGCAGAAAGCCTCTTCTTTCTCCCTTGGAGTGGCTGGTTGATTTGAACTGCCGACCTTGCAGTTAGCAATCCAACACGAAACCCACTACATTACTAATTAGCAGTCCAACACGTAACCCACTACGTTACTCAGGGTTTGACTCATAGCACCCCTGTTTAGTGTTTCCAAGGAAACACTTGTGAGTTGGAACCACCAACACTTCAATTCAAAACACCCTTGTGGTCCAGTGCATTCTCCCGCAGGGCTACACCCAGGACTCCACTACACTACTTGCTGTTGGCAAGTACCACTGAGTCAGTTCTGACTCATAGTAACGCTTATAGTGTTTCAAGGAACAGCTGGTGGGTTTAAATTGTGGAACTTGTGGTCTGCAGGTGAGGGCTAATCCTATAGCGCCACACCAGGCATTCTATTAAGGCTCCTTAAAGAATAATTAACATATTTTAATTAATTTCTCAATAATCATGAACTTAAAACTCCAAGACTACCTACATAAATATATTCTATAAAGAGGAAATAAGGAGCTCTGGTAGCATAGTGGTTACGAGTCAGGCTGCTAACCTCAACGTCAATAGTTTGATACTACCAGTGGTTCCATGAGAGAAAGATGAGGCTTTCTGCTTCCGTAGAGATTTACAGCCTCAGAAACCCTATACAGGGTCACTATGAGTCGGAATCAACTCCAGGGCACACAACCACTAAAAAGAATCTGTTAAGGGAACTGGTGGATCACACTTCCCTCACTGAAAAGTTTTTGCTGGAACCAGAGCTAGTAGTAAGCTAAACGCTTTCTAACTACTCTTTTCTTAACCTAATTTCAGAAATTATTACTCAATGTCAGAAGGAGCACATGAGATAACTGAAGTCCAGAGACTGTCACTTTTCAGCAGTCATTTCAATGATTCCCAAGAACAAATATCCATTAGTCAGACTGGTTTCAAAGTGGAATAAAATGTACAACAGGTGACCACTGCTATTGATAGGTCTCTGGTAGCGTAGTGGTTATGAATCGGGCTGCGAACCGCAAGGTCAGCAGTTTGAAACTACCAGCTGTTCCGAGGGAGAAAGATGAGGCATTCTACTCCAGTAAAGATTTACAGCCTCGGAAACCCTGTACAGGGTCGCTATGAGTCGGAACCGACTCGATGGCACATAACAACAACCACAACAAGGGTGTCTCCACCATAGTACATCTTAACCATCCCAAATTTAGAAAGCATAGTAGTTCTCAAACAGAAACTCTGTGAATTAATGTGGCCTTCTGTTTCTCCTTCAAACCAATGATTTAGGTTAAAAATATCCACACAACAGCATAGACAATCAACCAGTCTCAAACTGTAGGCTCTGAAATAGGAAAATGTCCCTGGGTCAGCATTTTGATGTGTTCTCAGTCCAAGCTGACATTTTCTGTAAGACATAAGGTTAGAGGACATGGCCCCAGACCAGGCTCCCTGGATAAACTTACCATATACCACATGCTTGGCCACTTAGGATCATTGAAATAAGTCGACTGGGCAGGACTGAGGTCATAGTCCCTCTTCGTTCGTTTTTTTACTACTTGCTGTTGGATCCACTCCACCTGCCAAGAAGAGCAGCATTTGGTGAGCTCTCAAGTTTCACAGGGTTAGAGCAAAATAAATGACAGGCTGAGATATATCTCACCTCTCTTAATGATATTGCAAGTCACAGGCTTCATTCTCACAACTGAATCTCTGAGTCCACATGCTCAGGGATTTCTCTAGAAAGTTAGTTCTATTTGATTGTTAATGCAGGCAGACTTTTGTAGCCTCGGGACATTTATGTCTTTCAACAATATGCTAGTATTTTGATTATTCTAAAAAGCATATTTTACTCACAATATATTATAGATTGATAGTATTCATTTTTTCAGATACATTTTTCATCTTTATCTTACACTAAGGGTCAGAATTATTTTTACCCCTGTAAAAGTCCAGAAATAAATAATCTAAGCATTGTAGGTTATACCATGTCTGTTACAATTATTCAACCCTGCCAATGTAATATCAAGCAGTCATAGATGATACATAAGTGAAAGGGTGTGACTGAATCCCAATAAAACTTTATGTACCAAGACAGTGGGAGATAGGATTTGGCTTGTAGGCCATAGTTTACGACCGCTGCCTTAAACTCTACAATAAAAAATGTTCTGAGATTATAAAATGCATCTTTGAAATACCCTAATACCAATGGTTTCAGGATCACAAATTTGAAAAACCGCTTTCTACAGCATTGTGTGGTTTTAGAAAAAGCACTCATTAGGACATAAGAAAATCAAAGCCCTAGTATTCTCTCTGATACAACATTGGAGAAGTCATTTCATTGTTTGATCAGTAAATTCCTTGTTAGCTCTATAATTCCATTGCATTATATTTGAGAAAATCTTAATATTTAGTCGTAATCTTTCCTTAGACAACTAACTGGAAACTTTGGGTTTAACACAGAACTTCCTTCTAATGGTAAGGATATATGTGTATGTGGGTATTTTTGAAGCAGATAATCATTATGGTAACATAAAAAAAAAAAGCATATTCCAGTTTCAACTGGGCATCTGAAATGCAGTATCAACCCTGGTGGCTTTCTACAATTGAGTCCTAAATGTTCTTTCCTTTGATTTCTTCTGATGATCACTAATTTAGTAACAATGTTCTGAAATGTTCCATTCTACCATTTATAGTTGTCAGGAAATCAAATGGTGATCTTTTTTTTTTTCTTTAAAGAGGCTGCTTCTTAGAAACCAAATATAAGTCAACTATTGTGATATTTAAAAGGTGTATAATCTATTTTTTAATGAAGAGAGTAAGTTTTAAGCGTGCTTCTAAATATTCAGAGAAAAATCAATTTCCTTCTCAAAGTGAAGCAGAAAGAATGGATATATGCCTGTACTTTTCCTATTTGAAGGAAACATTTTAATTTCTTTATTTCAAACAATCTTTCTAAGAAATGAGCTTCATGCATGCACTCATTTATTCATTCAATAAGCTTTCATTGCCTATTGTATGCCAGGCACTGTGCTGGGAATATAAAGATGAATAAGAATAGGGTCTGGCTTTGAAGGATTTCCATTTTACAAGGGAAAATTTCTAAGTATTCTATAATTTCATAAAAACATAAGTATCTTTATGAATTACATCTGGCATAGGTTCTATGGTAGTAATAAATTAGACTACTTACAAAAATTCATTGTTCAAATAATATTTGCAATCCCTACCTTATATGTCTTATATGTCATGCCAATTTTTGAACTATTTGTTATTTGTATGCTTGATCAAGAGGACTACAGATCTGTTTAGGAAGAATTCTTTTCAAACTAACCCTAAATTGGCAGCGGCATTTCATAATTGAGCTTCCATAAATTCTGAGCTGCCAACCTATGTTGGTGAGTGCAGTGTAGTCGATTCTGACCCGTAGTGACCCTGTAATAGGGTTTCCAAGGAACGATTGGTGAGCCTGAACCATCGACGTGGCAGTTCAAATCAACTTTGCAATCCAGCGCATTAACCCAGAATGCCACACCAGGACTCCAACCTCTAAGTGTACACAAAACTAGAAGTGTCAAATCTCAATCCAATGTCTGAAGAAACTGCTTGAAAGCAAACCAGTCTACACCAAGTGGGAAGGGATAACTGTTTCTACAATGTCACTGAAAGCATTCACTCCAAACAAATGCACATCCACAAACAGAAAACAAAGAAAGGGAAAATTAAATAAGAGTCATCTTCTAAATGAGCTATATGTACTAAAATAGGAGAAAATACCTTAGCAAACAGTATCTATTCTGTAATTTTATACAACAAAAATGCTTAGTTACAGGGCTTGGTGGTTAGAAGGTGACACAACAACTTGGCATCTAGATTTGACTACAAGTCACTGTGTTTGATCACAGGGCTCAATGTACAAGAATAGAGCAGTGCTTAGTTAGTGTCAGATACCATGTATTTTTCTTGGTATTTTATGGGTATGAGTAGATAGCCCCATATTTTTTGTTAACGGGGAAAAAATGCCTTAGATGGGAAGGCTGCTATGACTGGAAAGCACATATTCATATTTCTAACTATGTACCGCTGAAGGATGAAAATGCACTGCTAACCAAATGGTCAGCAGTTCAAACCTACCAGCCACTCAAATCTTATACAACCAAACTTAACAAAAACAACAATACCCATAACTTTAGAAGCCCTGGCGGCACCATCGTTAAAGTTCAGCAGTTTGAACCGCAAACATTTACAGCCTTGGAAAACCTACTTTGTCCTATAGGGTCCCCAAGAGTTGGAATTGACTCGATGACAATGGGTTTTTGTAAGTCATCCTCGAGTCCTTTCAGGAAAAAGTTCAGAAGTGATGGATCATACAGCTTCCATTTCTTGCCAAGAAGTCCAATCCAAAGACAACCAGAATAGATTCACTGCTTTTGAGTTGATTCTGACTCATAGTGACCCTGTGTAGGATTTCCAAAATTGTGTATCTTTACCAAAGTAGATAGCCTCATCATTCTCCCAAGGAATGACTGGTGGCTTTGAACCACTGACCTGTGGTTAGTAGCCACAGTGCTTACCCTACAGTGCCACGAGGGCTCCTTAATGCAAAGAAAAGGCAGTTACAAATTCATTTCACAAAACTATAGTCACATCTTGCCCAAATTAAACCATGAGGAAAATTTGCACACAAAAATATTGTGCAAGATTTTCCTAATTGGTTTAACTTGGGCAAGTTCTCTTTTCCTATACATTAAGGGACTATAGCTACATCACAAGGTAAAAGTCACAGAACCCTTGGAATCATCAGTCTATCTTCCATTAATTTCAACATACAGTTGCTACTTGCTTTTAAGACCCCTTTCACTTTACTCACAGAGTTCTCTTCTTTGTCCAAAGAGGTTCTCAGGCATAAAATCTTCTTACTTGTCAAACAAAATACATTAGGTGACAAGTATGGGAAAAACCTGCCTGATACTCTTTGCTGAATAAATGTACTTAATTGTTTCGGAATTTACCAACTTTCTGATACTCTTAAGAACAAACACAAGGAAAACACAATTTAAGTATATGAGAACAATGGAATATAAATATTGGCTTCGACCATTTCATATTATATTCTAATACTGAGAAAAGGTGGGTAATGTAACAACAACAACAACAACAAAAAGGTTGACATTTGTAGCATCGTGGTTATGAATTGGGCTGCTAATCTCACAGTCAACAGTTCGAAACTACCAGCTGTTCCGTGAGTGAAAGATGAGACTTTCTACTCCTGTAAAGAATTATAGCCTCTGAAACCCTATACAGTGTCGCTATGAGTCAGAACTGACTCCATGGCACATAACAACAACAACAATTTTGGTTTATAAGTACTCTATTTGTACTTGTATGAAACTAAAACTGCAGTGGCTCTGTATGGTAAGCAGTGGACTTCAAACCACAAGGTCGGCAGTTCGAAGCCCACCAGCTGTTCTTTTAGAGAAAGATGAGGCTTTCTGCTCTCCAAAAGATTTACAGCCTCAGAAACCCTATACAGGGTCACCGCTATGAGTTGGAACCAACTCTAAGGCACTAAAAAAGAACAACCTGTATGACCTAATGCACTTTTAGTGAATCTCTTTGATCTTAATCACAGAAGACAGACTAAATGTGCCTTCTACTCCCTTTGTTTGGAAGTTCAAGTCTACCAGTTGCTCCTTGGAAACCCTATACAGGGTCACTATGAGTTGGAACCAACTCAACTGCACATGACAACAATAACAATGGTCCCTTTCTTATAGCTTTGACATTTTATGTCTATAGCATTATTCTCTGGTTAAATTGAGAAAAAAAAGTTTCTGTTAAAAGTGATAGAAAGGCGAGGCCAAGTGTTCCACTTGATAAATGTTCTTAAGTCACAGGTAAAGATGCAAGGGTCATATTTGGAAAGGCATATTGTGAATTTATATCATTCATTTTGTGATTTAAAGAAAGCAGTTGCCAGGAAATAAAATGTGGAATTCTATAGTTCCCATTGTTTATTGGTTTTGACAAAATTAAGGGCCATAAAAAGATCTAGCCCCCACTTTCTTTTCTGAACTTGAAAACAATAGATAAAGAGCTGCCTTGATGACAAAGATATAAAGAAATGTATGAATTAAGCCCATAACGGCCATTGTGCTATGCAAGAGGATTGAAAACGAGACAGTAATACTGATGGATAGCTCCAACTCTGAAAATCAGAAGCAAACAAATCCCAGAAGTTTCTGAAAGCTCTGATTAAACAAAAAGCATAGTCAAGAAATCAGAGTTAAATAGTGGAAGTATCAGAATGCTAGTGAAAGTATTTAGTCAAAAATAGGCTATTCTGGAAATGCTGAACCATCTGTTAGCTGGCACTTAATGAATTACTGAATACTGATATTGGTATTTGAGTTCACAGTCACCCTTTTTTCAGAGAAACACACAATAACTTCCATTCCGCACACTTCACACAGCAACTTGTGAGAAAATTAGCATGACTTTTTATTTGATGGAACATTTTTACTTGATTTGCTCAATACAGGCATTTTGAATCCTAGTAAATGGTTGCAAACATGAGAGACTCATCTTAGAAATCACACTGGTCAGGAATACAGCAATTGTATGACTTCTGAAAGCCATTTAGAAAAAAGCTGTAAAATAAGTAATACCTCTGATCCCAGATCAAATGGAAGAGCATATCATAAAATTTATACTTTGTTGGCTTTCTCCTAATGAGCCAACATTTAAGAAATGTGTCATCAATTTAACCTTGCCATATTTTGCTCAGTGGAAAACTCATAGCAGTCATGCTATAACTGTATTACTCATTTTCAGATAATGAAAGCCACATTTCTTCACTTAAACTCTTCTACTATTATTTACACTTCTAAAGATTATCATCTCTAATTTGATGACTATTTTTTCCATATACCTGTTAGGATGATAAATGAAAAGGAACAATAAAAATGGGAACTATAAACTGCATTCCTCACTCTCAAAGCCATTTCTATGTGTTTATTCATCCCTAGAAGGATTACTCAGTGCCAACTATGTGGCAGACACTATCATAGAAGCTAAAGAACAATGAATTAAAAAACGAATTATTTCTTGCCCTCAGAAAGTTGACATTTTAGTAAGAATCAGACGATAAACATGCAAATAAATGACAAATTATACAATAACCATTGATAGGAGGAGGTACGAGAGCTGAGCAGAAAATTTCAAATGTCAGCTCGAGAAGACAAAGTCAAATATTACAATGAAATGTGCAAACTCTGGAGTTAAAAAAGCAAAAGGGAAGAAGACGCTCAGCATTTCTCAAGCTGGGAGAACTGAAGAGAAAATTCAAGCCTTAAACTTTCATTATTGAAGGAGTCTCTGGGTAAATTATTGAATGATGCAGAAAGCATTAAAAGATGGAAGGAATACACAGAGCCACTGTACCAAAAGGAAATGGTTGATGCTCAGCCATTTCCAGAAGAAGCATATGATCAAGAGCCAATGATACTGAAGGAAAAAGTCCAAGGTGCATTAAAAGAATGGGCAAAGAGCAAGGCCCCAGAAATTGGTAGAACACAAATTGAAATCTTTCAAGAAAATGAGGCAGCACTGGAGGCACTCATTCATCTATGCCAAGAAGTTTGGAAGACAACTATCTGG
>NW_006408532.1:22763874-22781884 GCF_000296735.1 Chrysochloris asiatica | reverse complement strand
AGAGAAAAGATTGAAATTGTCAAAGACTTCATTTTTCTTGGCTCAACCATCAACACTCATGGAAACAGCAGCCAAGAAATCAAATACCGTATTGCATCAGGCAAATCTACTACACAAGACCTTTTAAAGTGTTACAGAGCAAAGAAATCAGCTTGAGGACCAAGGTACACCTGACCCAAGCCATGGTATTTTCAATAATCTCATATGCATGTGAATGTTGGACAGTGAAAAAGGAAGATCACAGAAGAATTGATGCATTTGAGTTATGGTGTTAGAGGAAAATATTGAAAGTACCATGGGCTGCCAAAAGAACAAACAGATGTGCGTTGGAAGAAGTACAGCCAGAGTGCTTCTTGGAGGCCAGGATGGCCAAACTTTGTCTTTCATACGTTGGACATATTTTCTGGAGGGACCAGTCACTGGAGAAGTATATCCAGCGGAGGGTCAGAGAAAAAGATGAAGACCCCCAGCAAGATGGATTGGCAAAGTGGCAACATCAATGGGCTCAAGTGCGACAACAATTGTGAGGTTAGCCCAGGACTGGGCAATGTTTCGTTCTGCTGTGCACAGGGTCGCTATGAGTTGGTACCAACTCGAAGGCACCTAACAACAACAACAACAAACCTTTGATAGTATTAAACAATGCAAAAAGTACTAAAGGACATAGAGAATGATTATGGAAGCGGAAGCTATTTAAGTAAGGCATATCAAGAAAGGTGTCTTAGATGATTGGGTATGCCAAGAGTCAGTGAGAGTATATCCAACAAATATATGAGTGTGATTGAGGATGCTTGTCCATGGGTATTTACGTTTACTGCAAACACACCTATGAATGTGATAGAGCATGTTGTTGTTATGGGCCATTGAGTTGATTCTGACTCATAGCGACCCACTATAAGGTTTCTGAGGAGCAGCTCGTGGGTTTGAACCACCAGCTTGTGGTTCAAATAGATCTTGAGGTCCAGTGCTTATCCTACAGTGTGTCACACAAGTGCTCTGTGGTGGAGAATACAGAGGACAAACTGATGAAAACTTAAAGATATTATCAAACATCTTAAGGCAATGAGTTGCTGGGCCTGGGGACTCAGGTCCATAGTGTCCAGTGATACCATGGTCAATTGACATAGCATAGTCCATAAAAACAAACACCCTACTTTTGTGAATAGCATCTGGGTCTAAAAAGCTCCTGAGCAGTCATCTAAGGTGAAACTGTTGGTTTCTCCATGTGAGCTACAAAGACAAATGATGAAAATTTGAAGATATTGTACCAATGGAACACCATGACTGAGACTAAAAGACCAAGATGGTGCCCAGCTATCACTACCAACTGTTTTAAAAGGGGATTATCAAGTTCCAGAAAGAGTGGGAGAAAATATGGAACAAAACTCAATCTTATAAAAAAGACTGGGCCGACTTGTCAGAAAGAGACTGAATGAACATAAGACTATGGCCCTTAGCCACTCTTGAGGTCTGAAAAGAAATTGCCAATCATGGCCCAATTTTCAGTTAAGCTGTAGAAAGGTATATGTGGAAGACAACAACATTAGTAAGGTACACCCACCTTTGAATAGTCAACCATCCAAGATCAAAAGGGCAGCAATTACCAAAGGACAAATTTCAGAAGGCGTGAACCACTGGGAGGAAGCGGGACAACTATTGTTACATGGAGGGTATTGCAATCATTGAGGTGCAACAAAGTATATAATATGTGAAATGTCAAACTAACAATCTTCTCTGTAAACCTTCACTCAATTCACAATAAAAAGATTTTTGTGGGGGTTGTGTGTGTGTGTGTGTGTTTAAAGAAAGTCCTCTAAGAAGAAGTAATATTATAATGTTGTTGTTGTTAAGTGTCGTCGAGTCGGTTCCAACCCATAGCGACCCTGTACAGGGTTTCTGAGGGTGTAAATCTTTACGGAAGTAGAAAGCCTCATCTTTCTCCAGCAGAGCAGCTGGTAGTTTCGAACCGCTGACCTTAAGGTTCGCAGCCCGATTCATAACCACTACTCTACCAGAGCTCAACAGAAACCTGAATAACAAGGAGCAATACATGTAAAAATCTCAGAGAATATATTACAGGCAACATGACTAGTGGATGCCAAAGTTCTGTAATATCTGTGTGTCTACATATTTTGTCTTCAGTTCATTCATTATCTACAGATACCTGACATAACCACTCAGACCTAGAGATAAGGGCACCAAGATTACATTTTTCTTTCCAGTGGAGGGATGAGGAAAGATCACTCAGATCATCCAAGTGGATTCCTAGACATCTTAGTCAAATAACTCTGGTTGCTTAACCACTGTAGTAGAGTGGGTTCCAACACATAGCAACCCTACAGGATAGAGTTGTTGTTGTTGTTGTTGTTGTTGTGTGCTGTCTGGTCAGTTCTGATTCTTAGGGATGCTACACAAGGTTTCCTAGCTGTAAACTGCCCTCTATAAGGTATTCCAGGGCTTTAAATCTTTAAAGGAAGCGTCGGACACACCTTTCTCCTGTAGAGTAGTTGATGAGTTCATACCATTGACCCCTTTTTGGTTGGCAGCCCAATACTTAATCCACTGTGCCACTAAGACTCCTTTTGGTGTGTCTGTTGTTGTTGTTGTTAAGTGCTGTTGAGTCAGTTCTGACTCATAGTGACCCTGTAGAGGGTTTCCAAGGAGCCACTGGTGGGATTGAAATGCCAACCTTGTGGTTCGCAGTCCAGTCCACTGCAAGCAGTGCCATACCAGATGTGCCTAGTGCCTGGAATCTAATTTAGACGAGGAATACAGTTTTAAGATGGGCATGTCTCCATTGCCCTACAAACTCTTTGACTAATGGGTACTAAACTTGGTTGAAAGAGAACCTAATCAAGGCCCTCTAAGCATGAGGCCTAGGGCAGAAGCCCCTCTTGCTCAGATCAAGGGGTAGTACCCTTGAGACATTGGCCAGTATGAATTGACCCAGTAAAGAAATACCAATACATATTTTGACATATAAGTTGTAGAGTAAAAATCAGAGGTTGGATGTGACCTAAACAGAAGATTAATTATAAAAATGAACTCTAAGAAAGACTATCCTAGACATATTCTAGGATAGGAAACATTCAAACAAAAGGAAAGGACAAGGACACAAATGCAATTTGACCTAGCAGCAGGTATAGAATATATACCAGGAATTAGGAAGTATAGGATTTGTGACCTTAGACACATCGATGAGTAATTTTGCAACTCCATAAAAAAATTAAATAACCTGTCTCTGGACAACCCTTGCAAAGAAATGTAACATTAAATTAAGTTATATAAAAGCAAAGCGGTTCAGTGGTTGTTATTGTTGTTAAGTGCTGTCCAGTTGGTTCTGACTCATATTGACCCTGTATAGTTTCCAAGGAGCAGCTGGTGAGCTTGAACTGCCAACCTCGTAGTTCAATACTCCAGTTTAGTGGTGATGGTTGCACAACATCGTGATGCACTTAAGGGATCTGAATTGTAGAGTTAATACAACAGATTTTACATATTTACCACAGTAATAAATAAGCAAAGTAGCCACTTCTGGAGCTATGCTGCTGTAAGGTACCATTGGGTCATTTATAACGAATAATGGCCTTGTGTACAACAGAATGAAGACATTGAGTCCTATGCCATCCTCACAGTTGTTGCAACCTTTGAACACATTGTTGTGGTCTTTATATTAACCCATCTCACAGAGGGTCTTCTTTTTACTGACCCTCCACTAAACATGTCTGTCTCTAGTAACTGCTATCTCCTGGTGACATGTCCAATGTATGTGTGATAAAGTCTGGCCATCCTTCCTTCTAAGGTGCATTCTGGCTGCACTTGTTGTTGTTATGTGTCGTGGAGTCAATTCCGACTCATAGTGACCCTGTACAGGGTTGCCGAGGCTGTAAATCTTTACGGGAGCAGAAAGCCTCATCTTTCTCTGGCTGCACTTACTCCATGATAAATTGGTTTGTTCTTCAGGCAGTGATGATACATACAGTCAAAACTGTTTGCTAACACCAGAATACAAAAGCATCAATTCTTCTTTGGTCTTCCTTATTCATTGTCCAACTTTCACATGTTCTGGAGCTATTCTCCCCAACCCCAATCCACCGTGTCCTCTTTACACACGCAATAGAATGATGCCCTCTACATCCATTGGTAGGTGTAACACTCTAACCAAGCCCTTCATAGACTATATAACGCCAATCAATAGCCTGGTCAATTTAGGAAAATCACACAACTTCTTGGTATTTTGCCATTGGCATATTGTCATCTATAAAATATTAATATTGTCAAGATGCAAGGTGCTACACAAAGTGCAAGCTCCTGTAGCATATGGGGCTTTGTAAACTAACTGCATGTTTGCTTGGAACTCTCTTGGAGGAAGAGGCTATGTTTAAGTGTCCCTGACAGCAAAGACAACGCAAGGCAGGCCTTCGATAATAGATGTAGAATGAATGGATGCATCAAACTTTTTATACTGCATTATTACATTTTCTTGGTAGGCATGTCTATGTTTTCTAGTTATTAAAAAGAGCTATAAGCTTGAAATAGGAAGGTAATACAGAAAAGGAATCAGAAGTATATGCTTAATCCTACAAGGCATAATATGATGTTTTCAATTTCAACAGCAGAAAGATGGTTGCTGTTAAGTGCTCTTGAATCAGTTCCAACTCATTACAACCCTGTATAGAGTTTCCAAAGCTTTAAATCTTTGTGGGAGCAGAAAGCTTCTTCTTTCTCCCATAGAGCGGATGGTGGACTCCTACTACGAACCTCATGGTTCTCAGTCCATTGGTTGTCATATAGAGCTTGGACACTCCCCCAAAAGATGGCAGCAGACGCATAATGACATCACTGCCAATTAATCCTGTTGCTATCGAGTTGATTCCAGCCATATAGGACAGAGTCGAACCACCCCCACAGGGTTTTGAAGGTTGTAAATGTAATCTTATAATTTTACAAGTAAGAGACTGCCACATCATCCTCCCACAGAATGGCTGGTACATTCCAACTGTCAACCTCCTAGTTAACAGCCAAGAGCTTAACCACTACACTACCATGGCTCCTTCTGTCAGGACTGGTGGTGGTAATTGTGTGCCACTGAGTCAGTTCCAACTCATAGTGACCCTGTATAAAGTTTCCAAGGTTGGAAATCTTTATAGGATCAAAAAGCCTAACTTGTTGTTGTTAGGTGCCATCGAGTCGGTACCAACCCATAGCACAGCAGAAAGAAGCACTGCCCGATCCTGGGCCAACCTCACTACAGTTGCCATGCTTGATTCCATCGATGCTGCCACTTGGACAATCCATCTCGTTAAGGGTCTTCCTCTTTTTCTCTGACCCTCCACCTTATCAAACATGATATCCTTCTCCAGCGACTGGTCCCTCCTGACAATCTGTCCAAAGTATGAGAGACGAAGTTTGGCCATCTTGGCCTGTAAGGAGCACTATGGCTGCACTTCTTCCACAATGGATCTATTGGTTCTTTTGGGTTTCCTTAATTCATTGTCCAACTTTCACTCACATATGAGGCAGCTGAAAATACCATGACTTGGGTCAGGTGCACCTTAGTCCTCAAAGTGACATGCTAGCTTTTTTACAGCAGATTTGGTCAATGCAATACATCCTTTGATTTCTTGACTGATGCTTCCATAAGCTTTGGTTGTGGATCCAAGCAAAATGGATTGAAATATATTTATCAGAAAAACTGGGAAAATATTCAACTATAGAAGATAAGATTATAGGTGACTTAAAATTATTTTTTTCTCCATAAGCATATTATTGTTCCTTCTATAATAGTGACAAAATAAAATTCTCCATACCCATGTCCTCGCTCCAATCCTGAGTTTTGTAGATTTTTTAAGAGTCTCCCCTTGTTTGTGCAGCTACGTCAGGATTTTAATGTTAAATCCTATGGCTCAACTAACCTCTATGTGGAGTCCTGTTATGGCACTGTATAATAAGGACTGGACCACAAGGTTGGTTTGAACCATAAAGTCGGCAGTTCAAACCCATCAACTGCTCCTCAGAAACACTATCCAGGGTTGTTATCAGTGGGAACTAACTCAAAAGCACTTAACAAAAACAACAACAAGAACAATCCTTTATTCATGCTCAGGGACACCTAGAACAAGGAGTAGGACTAGGTACTAACAGGAGAAGCAGATGATTTGAGCTCTGTACATTTGTTGAAGGCCAGATTATAGCCAAAGGACCTTCTGTTTTCTAGCTTGGATTTCAAGTTTTCCTATTTTATACTTTGTTGTTGTTGTTGTTGTTGTTGTTGTTCAGTGCCATTGAGTCAGTTCCAATTCATATCAACCCCGTATAGGGTTTCTGAGGAGCAGCTGTTGGGTTTGATCTACCAACCTTGTGGTAGTTCATGTACTGTGCGTACTTCACCAGGACTCCATTTTAAACTTTAGGACAATTAATTTAAGCAGCGAGAGAAAAATTGAAAACAATTTCCATTGCTCAAATACTAAAAGGAAATGGTATTCTAAAGTACCTGAAACTAATTTTACGATCTGAATGCCACCTGAGGTTAAATTCACAGGTTTGATTAAATGTGATATTAAAGCAGGGATTCACTTGGGACAGCACATAATTCCTTCCTGCTTCCCCCTAGGATCAAGATTATCACTGCATTAAAAACACAATGGCATGGCTTGCTTCATTCTACTAGTATTTGTCTTTTGAATAATCACATTCTAAGTGATTTCAAAGCCAAGGTAATGTAATTAATAAAAGCCATTCAACATTTAAAGTAAATTTAAGCTGCATCTCATATTGCTCTGAGCGTAGCTGGAGTTTTAGCTATCTGCAAGAATGACAACTTTCCCTTAAAACAAAGCATTTAATCACTTAATGGATTTTTGTTCTCAGTGACCAATCCTGCAACTGTGTATAAATCATTCAAGATATTCCCAGATTTGTGTTTGCAAAAATTGGATGCCCTCAAGTTGTATATCAAGTGAATACAAAGAGGAGCATTATTTTGTACAGACTGGAGAAATTGTTCAATTCAGCTGAGATTAATATAAAAACAGGCAAATTCTGGCAAAAGAAAGGGCAGTCATTCTCATTTTTTCTTCAAGCAAAGGATATGGTGTGATCTGCTAAATATCAAAAAGTATGTCAGCATCTCGCTTTTCCATATAACACACCATTTAATTCCACAGCTGAAAAGCAATGATCATGAAAGTTATATTCATATGGAAACAAACACGTTTCCCTTGTGACTAATTCAGCTCCATGCACAAATGAATTGTCTTCTTTATCTAGCTGCTGAAATCTAAATGGAGATGGGTTTTGTTTCTAATGTGTCATGGATCCCATTGCTATGGTTTTGATAGCACAAGAAAAATACAGCGGGTGAACATACAAGTTCAGAATTGGATACCCCAAATTTTGTTATTTCATTCACTTCATTCTATTTGTCTTAATGTGAATCATTCTCAATACACAGGTACTTTTTTGGTCATTAAATATTTTTCCAGCATCTTTAAATGTCTTCAGTGTCAAGATTTAAAATCTTGAAAATAAAGGAACTTTTCACCAATTATCATATAAGCAAATTTTACTTTGATGAATCAACTGAGCTTGAGTAAAAATCAATGTCTTCTTTTCTTCCTGTGAGAATATGAGATGAATGTGTAAACTTTGAGGGAATTACATGAAGGCTGTACAAGTGAATTCAATATTCACTTGAGGTCTACCTACTTTTTTTTTGGATATGACGTTTATTGAGCTTATCTACCAGAGTGGAAATAATGTCTGTACAAAACCAAATGTTTATTACTGTAACTTCTGCATCACAATTAAAATCCAAACAGTTTTTTAAATATAGTCAACTCAATCAAAATCCACTACTTCAGAATCAATAGCTTCTTTGAAGCCACAGTAACACTTAAATATGGTTAAAGACTCGAATGCAGAACTTTGATTGGTTGGTTGGTTGGTTGGTTGGAAAGCTAATTAAACTTCCAACTTGCTCAAATAGAATTACAAAAAGGCAAAATTGTGTTGTCTTCTTTTTTCACAGAGATACAGTCCACTGGAATCACCAACACTGGACAGCTGTTAGAGTATTTATAGAGTCCTGAGATAATAAGGAATCCAGGCATCCTTTAGACAGTCTTCTGTTGTCCTTTCTTCCTGATCAGAGATTTGTGGATGTGTGGGATGACGCCATCATAGGCAACTGTAGCCTTAATAAGGGAGTCCAACTCTTCATCTTCTCGAATAGCAAGTTGCAAGTGACGAGGGGGTAAGATGCTTTACCTTTAAGTCTTTTGATGCATTTCTTGCCAGTTCAAGAACCTCTGTGGTTAGGTACTCCAGGTTGGCTAGGCTGTACACAGTGGCAGTCACGCCCACACGTCCCTGGCTGGTCATCCTAGATTTCAGGTGTTGCTGCAAGCCAGTTCTCTGCGAGTGGGAAACTGCCTTTGTCTTGGCCTTTCCGGAGACCTTCCTTGCCTTACCACCCTACCTACATTTTTATATCCTAAAATGAATTTAAAATCCAAAGGCAATAAAGAGATAGTTGACAGTAGACTTCAATTCAGTGAGAACTCATTTATGTCAGAGTAGAACTAAGCTCCTTAAGGTTTTCAATAGCTTATTTTCAAAAGTAGATTGTCAAGCATTTCTTCTGAAACACCTATGGGTAGATTTCAACATACAATGTTCTGGTTCATGTTAACTTTTGTGCTACCCAGAGATTCCAGATAGGCAGAAAGAGCTGGTGACAGATAAATTAGGTAGGTAGATTGGTCAGTCAGTAGATGGATGGAGGATGGATAGATAAGTAAGTAGGTAGATTGGTCAGTAGATAGATAGATAAATAGATAGATAGATGATAGATAGATAGATAGATAGATAGATAGATAGATAGATAGATAGAGCTAAGTAGATTGGTCAGTCAGTGGATGGATGGATGGATGATAGATATATAGATAAGTAGGTAGATAAGTAGGATAGATGGATGGCTGGGTGGGTGGATAAAGGATGGATACATAGATAGATAGATAGATAGATAGATAGATAGATAGATAGATAGATAGCATGAAATTTTTGGTGTGGAGAAGCCTGGATGGAAAAGTCCCATGGTGAATTTCCACCAGGCTCCCAAGCAGCAGAGAAAATGAAAAAGGTCAGCCTTGAAGGAAAGAAGCCTCTGAATTGGGTGTCTACTATATTCTCCTTTAACCTGGGTTCTAACTTTATATTTGGTAGAAAGAGCAGGGTTGTTTTGCAACCAAAACACTGACATTGTGGCAGCTCTTAAACACCATCATCACCCTCAGAAATATTCAGCAAACAGCTACTTTGGTCAGGGTGGGGGAGATATATACTTTTCAGCCTTGGGGAAGAATACTGTCCCAGATCCTTGGGCAAATGGGAAGGGAATTGGCATTTTCTTTCTTAACTTCAGTTGACTGAGACAAACCAAATGTTTTCTCAGTTTGAGTGCTATGCCCTCACCTCAGAAACCACTGACAAGGCTGCCAACAAGGTGGTGCTTGACAAAACTTGCAGGTCAGAGCACACACAACTCTGAAGCAGATCCTGATGAGTGAGCCCGGACCAGAGTTTCTGCCAGCCCTTCCCGGAGGCGAGGCAGAGCCCCAGCCCCAGCTTCCTGGCAGTCTTCATATGTGTCAAGAGTGCCAAGTCACTTTCCCCTCCCTGAACTCATAATGCATACCTACCACAGAAAATTACAGGAGTCCTGGGGCCGAGACTCCGTGAATGGGAGAGAAAACACATTTTCCTCACTGTCATCCTATCTGACACAATTTCAGTCTGAAGACCCAGAAGCCTCGGAGTCAGAGATCCCCCATGGAGCTTCCTTCTTTTATGCTGTGTGATTTGGATGGCTTACCCGGGAGTATGTTGTGTCAGTGTTCATGGAACTGTGATGTGCTTACTGCACCAGGGGCTGTCAGTCAATTCTGTCTGCCCTCTCTCCACAAAAAATAAAAAAGTTTCACCTTTAAACACTCAACCAGGCTCTCCTTCACCACAGTTCCCAACAATCTAATAGAGTCCTGGCAAATTAAGAAACGGCTACCCAAATTCTAGCACCTGATGAGCATACTCCTTAGAGACCTCCTTCAGTGTAGTCCTTAACGGGGCAAGAGAAGTGGGAGGAAGGCGAGGGCAGCGTCTCTGAGGTTTTCTTGCCCCATTGCAGAATTGCTGTGTCTCATCAGAGCAGGCATTCAGTAAGGATTTATAGTATGAAGAATGTCAGTAACTGCTCTTGCAGTAAGAGTCATGGGCCATCCAGTTGTTTCCCAGCTCCCAAATGTTTTTTTTAAAAAAAGCAAACTCCAGTCAAAGAGTTTTCAGTCTCTAAAATGAGGAAGAATATAATCTTATACCATTTTCAAATAGGAGGCTCCGGATTTATATGCATGGCCCTTAAGTGAACTTCTGACCACAGAGCTAGGATCTAAATAATGTAGTATTCTTTCTTTATTTTGTTTTTCGGGTAGTCTAATTTCCTATGGAAGGCACTCTGGTAGCGTAGTGGTTATGAATCGGGCTGCGTACCTTATGGTCAGCAGTTCGAAACTACCAGCTTTTCCGCGGAAGGAAGATGAGGTTTTCTGCTCTCGTAAAGATTTGTAGCCTCGGAAACTCTGTACAGGGTCGCTATGAGTCGAAACTGACTCCACGGCACATAACAACAACAACAATTTCTTATGGTGTGGTGCTGCAGGATAAGGACTGCTAACTACAAGGTCAAAGATTCAAACCCTCCAGCGGCTCCTCAGAAGGAGGGTAGCAGCTATGAGCCTGTAAGTGACTTGACGGTACTCACTCAACAGCACTTAACACCAACAACAATTTCCTATGGGTAATCACTTGTTTTCATTTTTGGAGTATGACTATTTCATACTTTTTCATTGCTTCATGCAAAATAAATCTTTCCGTTCATTAACACGTAAATGTCCTATAAAAGCATCATCCTGTATCAGTGGTGAAACTGAGCACAGCAAAGTTAAGCTATATGATCAGGTATGTGAAACAAGAATCTTAAACAAGTAAACAATGTCTGTGCTTTCTTCCACAGAGAACATTTACTCCCTTCTAATATGTCTTCTCAGCTGACTGAATGGATAATAGACGCACATCCTTCGATTCACACTTTGGGACACTACATTTCTCTTTCTAAAGGAAAATAGTCAAAGCTGATCAACATGTTACTGAAAACTTTATTAGGTGAAAGATGAGGGAAGGAAGGAAGAAAGTGGGGCAGAGCCTAGCATACACTGGAGTTTTTATCATCCAGGCAAAGAATTGAAGTAGAGGCATGTGATCTTCCATTACTCAACTGGAAGTATTTTTAAATAGGATAAGAGACCAATTTAGTCTTCAAATAGCAGGAGAATTGTCTGATGAGTGAAGAATAAAAACCTGAATCTTGAATTCTTAGGGACAATCTCAGCAGCTCTGGCACAAATTCTTTTCCCATAAAGGGTATCTCATGATTTATAATTTAAGAGCACACAAAGTTCAAGATCTGAAAATTTCCCAAATGAAGATGGAAAAAAAAAAAAAAAAATCATACCTTAATCATCGTAATCAAAATCCTTACTTACCTAGTTGATCTGAGCTATACTGAACTGACAAGAAAAGGCAAAGGAAGGCAAAATGGTTACTGGTTAAGACTTGGAGATTCTAGAACACAAATAACTTATTTGAGAATTCTTGCTCCTCCAGTCAAAAGCAAGGTAATCTCAGGCCAGTTGTTTAGCTTGTGTATGCAAAATGGGAAAGATACTTGAATCTGAAGACTAAATGAGCTGATTCACCTCAAACTTAGTACAGTTTCTGGCATTGGAATACCCACCATGTACCCATGGTGATCTGCTGGTGTGCCAAACTATGCCCACCAAAGAGTTTACTGCTTTTATTAGCCTAAAGTAGCTGCAAGCTTGAGTTTAGTCCCACTTGACCACAGTTGATACTGAAAGTAGAAGTTTTACAAAGGCATACTGGGTAGATACCCACAAAACTTTAAAGCAGGAATACAAACAGACTGTTGTACACCAATGTTCATTGTAGAACTGGTCACAATAGCCACGAGAATGAAATCAACCTAAACATCCATAAATAGACAAATTAAATGTGATTTATATGTATATATAGTGGAGTCCTGGTGTGGCACGATAGGATAAGCACTGGTCTACTAACTGCTAGGTCAGTGATTCAAACTCACCAACCACTCCTCAGAAACCTTATAGAAGGTCTCTGAGTCGGAAGTGACTTAATGGCACTTAGCAACAACAACAACACCAGGAGTAGGAGTGAAGTGGGAAAGGGGAAGTTATTGCTTAAGATGTGTTGAGTTTCTTCTAATGGTGGGGGTGAAAATTTAGAAAGAGATAGTGGTGTTGGTTGTAGAATACAATGAATGTAACCAATGTTGCTGAATTGTACATGTAAAAATTGTTGAATTGGCAAATCCTTTATTGTGTACATTTTTACACTCCACCCCCATCCACAACCACAACCACCACACACACTCTGGACTAGAAATCAGAACAAACAAAATAATACCCTTTATTTCTCTGATTCCAGTGTCCATAGGTACAAATGTCAAGGGTTGAGCAAGATCATTTATTTGACCCCAGGGGTCCAAAGAGTTGCCAGGAAAACCAAAGGCGTATGGTTAAGCAGTAAGTACATTCATTATTCTGGGCTCCTTCCTATTCTCTAAAGTAAAGCCACTCTATACTCTTTAAGATTTAGCTGAAAGTGTTCTGCTTCAAAATAGAGAAAGCAATCTCATGTAATCCCATGTGGTTAATAAAATTCTGTAAAGTCTTTGAAATTTTTAGACATTCTGTCTAGCACTAAGACAATCTGAAACAATATCCAAGAACTAAACATCCAGATCACACACACACTATTACTGTTTAAGTTGTGTTCCTCTCCTCCCCCTAAATTTCCCAAGAATTTTTTTCTGATCGACTAGCAGTAGTCTTAGTACGAAGACTGGAATCAAGGAAAACTAGACTGATGTTAAAATTCCATTAATGACTGATCACAATTGTTCCTTGTGAATGTAGATTTCTATATCTTTCAAAGAGCAATTTTAATGAACACCCATGTCTTGGAGTTCACCCAAGTCATGTTTAGAAAAGCCAGTAGGTAACTGTTGTGTACATATGATGTCTATAATAATATAAATAATTAAATTACAATTTTAAAAAGTCACAGAAAGATTCCACAAACAAAATCAACTGGTCCCTACCATTGACTATACAGGATTCATTAATCTTTTTCCATTAGATGGCTCAATTCATTAATCTTTTTCCATTAGATGACCAGTTTTTCAGCCATGATCCTAACTCAGATATTCATCTTCTCGTATTTTGATCACTAACATCCCTATTGATCTTCTGACAGGATTTCTTAAGTTTTCCTCTAATTTTTTAATTCTTTTTGTCAGAAGCCCTCAATATAGCACATTCCTGTTGAGCCCCCTTTCCTTCCTTGGTGCTTCAAAGCGCCCTAGTCTTAGCTCTGCCACAAAAAGCATTTAACTATTTGTGAAACTTCTCCAAAAAAGCATACACATTTAGAGGGAAGAGATTAATTATTTTATTTTCTATCATTTATGACCTATACTAAATGTTGTTAGGAGGGGCCAGTCCCTGGAGAAGGACATCATGCTAGATTAAAATGGAGGGTCAGAGAAAAAGAAGACCCCCAATGAGATGGGTTGACACAGTGACAGCAGCAATGGACTCAAATACAATAATCGTGAGGATGGCCCAGGACCAGGCAGTGTTTTGTTTTGTTTTGTTGTCATAGGGTCATTATGCATTGGAACCAACTAGAATGGCACTTAACAACCAAACAACAACTATACTACATGAACGGACTTATTTTATAATACTTTGTAATATACTAAGACTAGTATTCAATGCCTTGCATCAAATGACTACTTCCTAAGTCTGATTCTCAACACCTCTTTGCTAAGACTTGTTCCCTTTTTAAGCTTTCCAATCAATTTGATTCAAGACACACTTACTGAACTCCTACCACTGGGTATAAATGGTCAATGCTCTTGATGTCTAACAAAAAGACTAGAGTTGGGAATACACCTGGCAATCTGCTTCCAGAAAATTAGCCACTGAAAATCTTAAGGCACACAGTTCTACTTTGACATTCATGGGTTACCATTAGTCAGATTCAACTGGGTGGCAACTGGTTAGTAGGTGCTAGGCACCGGTGTTAGTGGATCCATCAACACAGAGCAAGGAAGTGAGTATTTCTCAATTAACCAAAAGTCTGGCCCCTGCCCTGAAGATGATCACAACCCAAGGGACAGTTTACTGGTACCTTCTTGCTCAAAAATGTTCTACTGGGGAGGAACAAACAAGATGGCGGATACCCGACCAAGCAGGTTCAGGCGATGGTCCCAGAACTCTGAACCACATATAAAGGAATACTTAGAAGGTTGGAAGGCTCACAGCTGGGGGAATTTGTGGCAGAAGCAAGAAATCTATTGCTTTCTAGTCCAGGACACTCGGCTGCTCCAGGAGCTGCCATCTTGGGTGAGACTACGTGGGGAAAGGATCTGAGCGGCTACAGACGCCTGGCAGAACCGCTGAGATAAAGGTGTGGGCATTCTTTTCTTTTGGTATCTGTTCATTGGTCCCTTGCTATCTGTGCACCTCCATTCGGGTGACTATAGGGCTGCCTGAGCTAGTGGGCACCCCAGCCCCACCCTCGGAGGGTTCTACTACACATGTGCACAGATCTCCTCGAAATTTAAAAAGGACTGAACAGGGATTGTGGAGCGGGACAAGCAGACAAAAGAGGAAATAGGCCGAAAATTAAATCCTAAATTACGTCAAAAAGACCAGCAGTGGTATCTTGAAACTTCTCAGGAAGAAGAGTGGAAAGGGAAGCCCATTTCCTGATCACATCTACCTGGAGGCATTCAGAAAGCATAAAAAATACCAAAATCCACACCCATCTAAGTATTAAGGCCACAGATAACCCCTTAAGATGCCCAAAAAACAGAAGCAGATGTCCAGAACGAGATAAAGTGACTGAGGCAAATAAGCTGGAAGGAGACCTACACTCCATACTGGAAGATGGGCAGGCTTTGGAAATGCCTAAGAAGGAATTCCTAAAAATGATTATAAAAGGGATCAAAACACTATGCGATGCAGTTGAGAAAAATAAGGAAGAAGTCAGGAAAAGTGCTACAGAAACAATCAAGTATGATAGATAGAGCATTGGAAACAATTCAAAACCTACAGAAAGAGGTCCAAACGATTAATAATAGAATATCAGAAATGGACAATACATCGAAAGGGCAAAGGAATAGAACTGAAGAGATAGAAGCTAGAACTAGTGAGCTAGAAGATCAATCTCTCAACACTACTAAGATAGAAGAACAAATACAAAAAAGGATTTAAAAAAAATCTGAAGAAAGCCTAAGATTCATGTTGGATAACATGAAGAGGAATAACATAAGAATTATTGGCATTCCAGAACAGGAACAATCACACAAGCCCACAGGAGATAGTTAAAGAGCTTCTGGAAGAAAATTTTCCTAACATCCTCAAAATTGAAAAGATAAGCATTCAAAAAGCTCAACAAACCCCAAGATGGATAGACCCTAAAAGACAATCACCAAGACATATATATAATAATCAGGCTCTCCAAAATCAAAGATAAAGACAGGATCTTGAAAGCAGCTAGGGAAAAGAGAAATATAACATACAAAGGCAAGCACATCAGATTAAGCTCAGATTTCTCAACAGAAACCATGCAGGCAAGAAGGCAATGGGGCGAGATATATAAAACCCTGAAAGAAAAAAACTGCCACCCAAGAATCCTCTACCCAGCAAAGCTGTCAATCAAATACGATGGTGTAATCAAAAACATTCCAGGATAGGCAGAAGCTAAGGGATTTTGCCAAAGTCAACCCTGCTATGAAAAACATCCTAAAGGAAGTTCTGTGGACTGAGAACCAGCAAGAGCACATAACAGCTACAGAATGACGTACATGGCAGCATCAAACTGAACTCAGTCGACAAATGAAAGAGTCAAGAACATAATAAAATTATAAGAACAGAGGGAAAAAAAAAAAAAGTTCTACTGGGCAAACTTTAGAAAGCCTCAGTTCCACAGTAAAGTAGCAATGAGACAATTCATGTTACCAAAGGTTAAACAGAAGGACTGAGACTAAAATTCAGGGTTCTAGTTTCAAAGTTCATGCTCTTATAGCTGCAGTGGGTTGTATGAAGTATGTCTGTCAACAATACAAACAATTTGAATGAGAGCCTAATCATAAAGGAATGTTGTGAAATCTGTAAGTGTAAAAGATATTATTGGTGCTTCTGGTCACTGGCTAAAAACTGTCATTTGAAGTAAGACCCAACATTTGTATTTGCAGTAAGAAGAAAAAATAGATTGCATCCTTCATGCTAGAGACTCTTTTTTGACTGAAGCAGACTGTGACCCATCAAACCATGTAAAGCAGAACGAGTTTAACTTTATTTTAATGATTTAACTTGCTGTTAAGAACAGTTCCACAATATATATTATGGTGAAAAATGGAGTGGACAAAAACTAGATGGTTCTAAATTTCACTCTAAGCAGCACACTTGCTATGTAGCCCTGCCCACGTGACTTGTTGGTATTGCTGTTAAGTGCTGTCTAGTAGGTTCCGACCAATAGTGACCCTGTATAGAGTTTTCAGGAGCAGCTGGTGAGCTTGAACCACCAACCTTGTTGTGCAAACTAACTTTGCAGTCCAGTAATTAGCCCATAGCATCACACCAGTACTGCCCAAGTGATTGAACCTATCTTACTATTGGTTTTCTTATCTATAAATGATGATACAAGATTCTATCTTGCAAGGTGTTATAAGTCAAATACCAGGGACCATGGTAGATGTGTAGTAGAAAAGAGTTCCTTTCCTAACCACAACCACTATCATGTGGGAGAAAGATGAGGCTTTCTGCTCCTACAAAGATTTATAGTCTCAGAAATCCTATATGGGGTCACTACGAGTCAGAACTAACTCAAGGGATGGCACTTACCGACATCAAAAACCACTATTACTAAAATTTGTCACCTATCTTTAATTACAAGGCAAAGGGATACATTTCTTGAGTTTAAACATGGATAGGTCCACTGTAATTAATACAATGTTTTGAATATCTATGAACGTGTAACACTATTTGGGGTAGGATAATATCCATACACCCACAAGGAAGACCAGTTAGTACAACTATTATTCAAATTTACATACCATCCATTAAAGCCAGTGATGATGAAACTGAAGAATTCTACCAAATTCTTTGGTCTGAAATTGAGCAAACATACAATCAAGATGTATTGATAATTACTGCCAATTAGAATACAAATGTTGGAAACAAAGAGGAACGATAAGTAATTTGAAAATATGGCCTGAATGATAGAAACAATGCTGGCGATTACTTGATAGAATTTTGCAAAACCAATGACTTCTTCATTGAAAATACCATTTTTAAACAACTTAATAAAAGATGACTATACACATGGACCTCACCATATAGAATACACAGAAATAAAATTGACTACATCTATGGAAAGAGATGGTGGAAAAGCTTCATATCATCAGCCAAAATTAGGCCAGTGGCAGACTGTGGAACAGACCATCAATTGCTCACATGCAAATTCAGGCCGAAACTGAAAAAAATTAAAACAAGTCCACGAGATCAAAAATTCAACCTTGAATATATCCATCTGAATATATCCACTTGAATACATCCACCTGAGATGGTCTAGAGACCATCTCAAGAACAGATTTTATGTATTAGACACTAATGACCGAAGACCAGAACATTACACAAGAAGAAAGAAAAAGGTCATTAAGAAGAAAATAAAGAATGAAAAGACCAAAATGGATGTCACACAGCACTCTGAAAATTTCTCTCCAGCAAATGGAAAGCAAAAATGAAAGAAATGAGGAGGTACAAGAGCTAAACAAAAT
>NW_006408532.1:22747060-22763289 GCF_000296735.1 Chrysochloris asiatica | reverse complement strand
GGATATGGCACTGGAGGCACTCGTTCATCTATGCCAAGAAATTTGAAAGACAACTACCTAGTTAACTGACTGGAAGAGATCCATATTTGTACCCATTCCAAAGAGAGGTGACCCAATGGAATGCAGAAATCATCGGATAATATCATTGATATCCCATGGCAGTGAAGTGTTACTAAAGATAGTCCAAAAAGGTTGCAACCATACATTGACAGAGAACTCCCAAAGGTTCAAAAGCCAGATTCAGAAGAGAACATGTAATGAGGGATATTACTGCTGACATCAGATGTATCTTGAGTAAAAGCATAGAATACCAGAAAGATGTTTACCTGTTCTTTATTGACTACTCAAAGGCTTTCAATTGTGTGGATCATGACAAACTATGGGCAACACTGCAAAGAATGAGCATTCTGGAACACTTCATTGTACTCATAAGGAACCTGTAACATAGACCAAGAGGCAGTATTTCAAATAGAACAAGGCAACACCAAATGCTTTAAAATTAGGAAGGGTGTGAGTCAGGGTTATATTCTTTCGATCTGTATGCTGAGCAAATAATCTGAGGAGCTGTATTATATGAAGGAAAACATGGCATCAGGATTGGAGAAAGGTTCATTAACAACCTGGGATATGCGCAGATGATACAACCTTGCTTGCTGAAAACGAAGAGGACTTAAAATATTTACTAATGAAGATCAAAGAGCACAGCCTTCAGTATGGATTATATTTCAATGTAAAGAAAACAAAAATCCTCACCACTGGACCAATAAACAACATCCATATAAATGGAGAAAAGATTGAAGTCAAAGACTTCTTTTTGCTTGGATCAACTATCAACACTCAGGAAAGTAGCAGTCAAGAAATCAAAGGACGTATTGCATTAGGCAAATCTAGTGCACAAGACCTTTTTTAAGTGTTGAAGAGCAAAGATGTCAGTTTGAGGACTAATGTGCACCTGATCCAAGCCATGGTATTTTCAATAATCTCATATGCACGTGACAGCTGGACAGTGAATATGGACGACTGTAGAAGAATTGATGCATTTGCGTTATGTTGTTGGAGGAGAATACTGAAAGTACCATAGGCTGCCAAAAGAACAAACAGATCTGTGTTGGAAGAAGTGCAGCCAGAGTGCTCCTTGAAAGCCAGAATGGCCAGACTTCATCTCTCATACTTCAGACATACTATCAGGAGGGACCAGTCACTGGAGAAGGATATCATGTTTGGTAAAGTGGAGGGTCAGAGTAAAAGAGGAAGACCTCCAATGGAATAGATTGTCACAGTGGCTGCAGCCATGGGCTCAGGCATAGCAACAATTATATGAGGTTGGCACAGGACCAGACAGTGCTTAGTGCTGCTGTACATTGAGTCACTATGATTCAGCACCTGCTTGCTAGCCCCTAACAACAACAACAACATAAAAATACTAAAAACATAACTACCTCCATAGCAAGAAGAGAGATTTCTCAAGAGCACATTTCCATGATGTTGGCACAGAAAGTCATTTTTTTTCTGCAGTGCGTCAAATTAATGCTCTATTTTTTCATTGTTGTTGTTGCTGTTATTTTTGTTTCATTTATTTATTAACTCTTTATTGTAGATTGGAAAAAGAGTTACTTTTCCATTCAACATGTCATACACATTTTGTTTCATGTCATTAATTGCAACCCCCACAATGTAACATCACTCATCCTCCTTTCTGCCTGTGTTCCCATTCCTCCTTGTTTCTTACCCCTTCTTACTTTCTGACCTTTGTCCTTGGACAAATGCTGCCTTTTTTATTTCAAATGAGGGATCATTCTAAAGAGTGTGTTATTGTTCACCTCAAAGACTGGTCTATTCAGGGCCATTGCCATGCTGCAATGAGTTTCAATGACAGGTAAGACTGAGGAATTCGCACTGACCGCCTAAGACAGGCAGCGTCCCTTAAACAAATAATAAATAAGGGGGAATCTGATGCAGACCGTGCAGACCCAGTCAGGAGTTCATGTCCCTGTGGGCCCAAGCATTGCAGACCGTCCAAACCATAGGCTCTGAGGATCAGACTTTAGCCACCTAGCAGACATAGCAAACTGTCCCTCATCTGATTATTCAGTTATGCTTGTTAGTAATCGCATACATGAGCCCTGGATATTCACAGATAAATATAAAAACCTTCCCTAAAAGCGAGACTGTAAATTCCAAAAAGGCAAAGTTTCCACACACACACACACACACACACACACACACCCAAAAAAAAAAACCTAAAGAGGATAGAGAGAAACACTGTTAACTGATGATGTAAGGAGGGGATTATAGTCAATGTAATGAAACAAGTCATATGAATGGTTGAATGTGAAACTGATGATGTGCCCTGTAAACTTTCACTCAATCCATAATAAAAACCTTAAAAAAAAAAAAAAAAGACTGGTCTATTGTTTGGATAAAAAAATGAGCCAGAGTGGTGAGTTCAGAGCCAGGCCTGACAGGTGACTAAGGGTCATAGTGTTGGGGGTTACAGCAGTCTCTCTATTTGACCAATAAGTCTGGTCTTTTTCATGACTTTTAGTTTTGTCCCACATTTTTCTTCCACTCTACCCTGGGCCTTCTAATATCCCTTTTGGAGTGTTCAGTAGTGGGAGCTAAGCAACATGCAGCTCTTCTGGTCTCAAGGTCCTGAAGTCTGAGGTTCGTGCAGTTCCTTAGTTCATTGGATTAATTGTGTCCATGCATCTTGGGTTTTCTTCAGTTCTCTTTGCTCCAGACAGGGAGAGACCAATAGCTGCACCTTAGATGGCCTCTTACAGGTTTTTAAGACCCTAGTCACTAATTACCAAAGTAAGATATAGAACATTGTCTTTGTCAACAATGTTATACCAATTGACGTTGGTCTGGAGTCCCTTTAATACCTTTAATACCCTATTTGTTGTTGTTGTGTGCCCTGAGTGAACTGCAAATTATAGTGACGCCAATGCAACATAGTGGAACTAACCTGTAGGATTTTCTTAGCTGTAATCTTTAAGGAGGAATCCTGATGTGGACCACAAGTTTGGTTTGAACTGCAAGGTCATGGTTCAAACTCACCAGCTGCTCCTGGAAACCCTATACAGAGCCAGAACGGACTCGACAGCACTTAACAACAGTACAACAACAATATTTCAGGGAGCAGATCACCAGTTCTTTCTCCTGTGAAGGGGCTGGGTGGGTTTGAACAGCGAACTTTTCTGTTAATAGACAAGTGTTTAACTGTTTGTACCACCACGGCTCCTTGTTGTTAAGCGCCTTTGAGTCAGTTCCAACTCATAGTGATCCTGTATCGGGTTTCCAAGGAACAGCTGGTGGATTTGAACCACTGACCTTGCAGTTCAAACCAACCTTGTGGTCCAGGGCTTGTCCTACCATGTCACACCAGGCCTCCACCCTATTTGCAGCAGTTCTAAAATAATAATAATAATATTGGGGAAATACTAAAGGTGACAAGCATGGTACCATTCTTAATGATATCTATGTTTAATGACAGTCTCTTCACAATCCTCAGAGTACGATTAAATTGTTAACATGTTTATATCCCAATTACCATTGTAAGAAATCTCTGATGAGCATTTGGGCCAGCCGGTAAACAATCTGTTTAAATTAATTTCCATTAGGGACATCTGGAGAGAGCCTTCTTTTTCTCAAATTTACCTCCAAAAGGAAAAAACAAATGCCTTTTCCAGCTCTGCCACTGCACAGACTAGTATGCATCCAAACCATTAACCCTGGAGCAACTACTAGATGCACTGGTTACTACAAGGGCCAAGAGCAGCCCACACAGTATCAAGGGCTGAGACCCAGAGGAAGGAACTAGCTCCTTGTTCTTTTCTGCACACACCACCTTGGGCTGTCTAGCTCGAAAGTGCCATTAATAGTTTCATGCTGGATGTGACTTCCTCACTATAAACGACACTCACAGTAATGCATGGCCCTCCACTGGCAGTTGTAGACTTTGGGATATTGTTTTTCCCAAAAATCCTCTCTTATTTTGAAATCTTTTCCTAAAGAAACAAACAGCTGATTCCCTGCATTCATTAGTCTTTACTTCATACACAGTTGACACAAGAAAGGGGTAAGAACTTTACAAATAAAGGTCACCAATAAGCATGTAAGGCTTAGAGTATGCTTCTGAGAGTTAGTGGCCTTGTGCTCTGCCAGATACTTTGCCTTTGGACAGGGATTTCAGAGGTCATTTAGCTCTAATCTATCGTTTTACAAATGAGGAGCTGTAGTACAAGAGGGCTTACAGTGCATCTGGTAGGCAAGGTTAGAAGCGGAATCGTCTCTTCTCAAACCTGTCCTTCTACCACTATTCCAACTTTGCCCTCTCTAAGCCTAGTATCTAAGGAGCTCTGGTAGCGTAGTGGTTACGAATTGGGCTGCGAACCTCAGGGTCAGCAGTTTGAAACTACCAGCTGTTGCACAGAAGAAAGATGAGGCTTTCTGTTCCCGTAAAGATGTACAGCCTCGGAAACCCTGTGCAGTGTCGCTATGAATCAGAACTGACTCCACGGCACATAACAACAGCAACAACAACACTAGTACCTGGTGTGGCGCTGTGGATTAATGCACCAGACTGCAAAGCCATTTGAATTGCAAGGTCGGTAGTTCAAGCTCACCAGCTGCTCCTTGGAAACCCTATGTTGTTGTTGTTGTTATGTGCCGTGGAGTCGGTTCTGATTCATAGTGACCCTGCACAGGGTTTCCGAGGCTGTACATCTTTACGGGAGCAGAAAGCCTCATGTTTCTCCCGTGGAACAGCTGGTAGTTTCGAACAGCTGACCTTGTGTTTCGCAGCCCGATTCATAACCACTATGCTACCAGAGCTCCTTTGGAAACCCTATAGAGGAACACTATGGGTCAGAACTGATTCAACGGCACTTCACAACAACAATCCTAGTACAGCAGCAGCATTGCCTCACACATAACAGTAATTGGAGGACTGTCCAGGACCCAGTGGTGTTTTGTTCTGTTGGACAAAGGACCTCTATGGATGAGAACCAACTTGAAGGCACCAAACTACAACAAATACTTAGTATTTGGATGCTAAGCACATTTAAACCAATTTGGATTGTTGTTGTTGTTAAGTGCCTTCAGGCTGGTTCCTACTCATAGCGACCCTGTACAGAATTTCCAAGGAGCAGCTGGTGAATTTGAACCACCAACCTTATGGTTCAAACCAACTTGCGGTCCAGTGCATTATCCCATAACGCCCCAAAGGCGAACCGCTGACTTTACAGTTTAGTAGCCCACCTCATAACTCAGTAAGCTACTTAGGCTCCTAGTAGATGTACTTATTGTTGTTAAGTGCCATAGAGTGGGTTCCAACTCATGGCGACACTATACAGGGTTTCTGAGGAGTGGCTAGTGAGCTTGCACCACTGACCTTGTGGCTCAAATTGACTTTGCAGTCCAGCGCATTAACCTGCAGCATGAAGTGGGTACTTAATTAGTACATGAATTTTAAATGAAGCATAAATTAATAATGACACTCATCAAACTGAAATTCTCCTGCTATTAGTCATGAGTTGGCATTCACAGGCTTTTCTCCCTAAGTAATACATAAACATGCACACACCTAGAAACCATCAAATATCAAGGACAAAGATTCCAGGTACAAAGGAAGCACAAGTCTTGGACTTGGTGAAGGCAGGCAGCCTTTGGTGGGGTAATGCTAGCCACCATGTAACTTGTTCTGCTGTGTCCAGAACACAATGTTTGATAGCTTTCATCACAAGAAGCTTGTAAGACATCTGAGAACACTGAGTTACGTCAAGAAGCATGTTCTGAGAACACTCTCAAGGTCCTCAAACACAGTAGTCAAGCAATGTAAACATTCACTATCTTGTGGTTAAAAACATCAAGACAAAGAAAAACACTGTGATAAAGAATTCTTATAACCCTGACTGGTTTGTGTTCTAGTCAAAAAACTGTCACCCAGTTAAAACCTGACCTACTTATTAAGGAATTTAAGGTGTCCTGATATCCAGACCCATGTATATAAGTAAGGGTGTTCTCTTTACACAGGAAAACAATGAAACAGTGGACCATTGGACTTGCTCATTAAGAACCACAATATATACAGATATAACCAACATATACACATAGCCAACACTCTTTACAAGGAAAGTCTGGATATTATTTTCTTTCCCAGATAAAGACACAGAATTTTTAAAAACCAGATATTTTCATATTACAGATAAAGAAACAGGCTCAAAAAGCACTGGATTGCCAACAGCATGACTGCTACACAGGGTCTCTATGAGTCAGAACCATGGCACTTAACAACAACCAATACAAATGAGACAGAGTACAAATACTTTTTCTACTATACAGTACCCAATCACTGAATTATTCTTTAACTAAAATTTAAAATGAACTCAAACAAATACTCTTACACACCACCACTCCTGTTCCTCCAAATCCAGCATGAAATCGACATCCCTCTAAACTGGCTAAGAACCACAGGAAAATCGTGAATGTCAAGATACTGTATGTGGCAGACACAGTCAACAAAATGGTTCTGGTGAAGATGACTCTCTATTCAATCATGCGCTGCATTAACATCTTTTCCAGCAAGAGCCAACAGTATATGCCTTTGTGTTCCCAACCTTTGTAAAAATTTGAGGTACATGCAAGGGTCAGTAATCACAAACAGGCAATACTTTGCAGAGCACATCAAAACATCACCTTTATTATTACTGTTGTATTATGATGTTAATGATGTTTTAATTATCCAAAAGTGTTTGTTTAATGTTTTAATGCATAGAAAAGTATGCTATATACATTATACTGAGACAAATGTTTGCCTGACTAATATTAGATACAAACTATAGCTAACTGTTGTGATTTACGTACAAATCTGACTTAAAGACAGACTTAAGAATGGATCTTGTTCATTACCTAGAGACTGGATGTATATAATAGGGTGTTTGTACAATGTCCAAATCACATGACGTCCTATTTCACATAATGTATTATGGGCATTAAGCAAAAAAAAAAAAGTTGTTCTTTTCCTTCCAAATTGCTTATTTTAACCACAAAATTTCCTTAGATTTCCACTGTAAATTGTTAGAATTGGAAATGTGAGAATGATTTCAGAGAAAAGTTGTGATTCTTGTAGGCCTGCCAAAGTCTGCAGCCTGGAAGAGCCAAAATTACGTTATTTTTCTCCAGATCAGTGTGTTGTCATCTCCATCTTTTGATTGTGTCAGATAAAGTATCCCCAAAATGTAAACATGTAAACCTATAAAGCCATAGCCCAACCTCAACTTTTAACTGCAAAAAGAAAATTAAAAAGCAAGGAAATAACAAAAATAATGCCAATAATAGAAACAGCTACAAATCACTGGCACTTTCTATGAGCCAAGCAATGTGATAAGTTCTTTGTATATACATGTATCACATCATTTAGTCTTTGTAACAGTCCAAGGAGGCTGGTTGGCATCATGAGAATGACATCAGTTATGGATGAGGACTAGGATTCAAAAGCTTAGCTCTTTGTCCATGTTCCCCCAGCTATAAATTGGCAAAATAGGATTCAGAGAAGATCTGACTCTAGAACTCATTCAGTTAACTATTACATGTCTGGTTTCTTATGTTGCAAGACAGGACCAGTACTGAATTTCCATTCATGTGGAGATCCATTCATGACTTGTAGACTTCCGCACTTCTGTTGTTCCCACTGTAATTTGAGTCAGTTAGGTGTGATGATTTAAAATAGTGTAATGTCTTCCCCACTCCCTGAGACCCATCAATGAAGTCACAATCAACAGATGGATCTAATTATGTAGACCCATCACAAATGTTGGTTTCCCTGTCCACTTCCAAATTTCTTCTGAGACCCCCATGTGGGAAATAATTCCTAGGATGGTCCATCTTCAGGAATAAGGGGTTCCAGAAAGTTGTTAATTGACATTGTTGGCTGGTGTAACAGCAGAGGTTCATGTATCTGGGGTATGTAATAAGAAGTGGGCAAGGGCAAGTAAGTGGGCATCCGGGAAGATTAACCCCATAGTATTCAACTGGGGAAGGGACTTTCAAGCTAAGAGATGAAATTATTTGCAAAATGGCCGCATGGTGTGTCTGCCTGTATCTTCTGGGTTTGGCACCTGATTTTTCAAATCGAATTTAAAAAAAGCCTCACTCTTGTTGGATTTCTTGAGTGTTTTTCAGTAACCACTCGTGATAATTCATCGGTGACCTCATACAGGATAAAGCGGTCCGCCCTAGTTCTCCCTCCTGAGAGCCACTGGGTAAGGTCCTAGTCAGGGTTTTTTACTGACCCACCAGTAACCAAGATGGACCGAGGTAGTATCTGTGGTATCAACAATGTTTCTCACACCCATGAGCAGATAACAAAGAGTATTCCAGAACATTCTATCCCTTCCCAAGGTTAGACAACATGGAGAACCCAGACCACAATTTTAACTAGTATATGAACACCCAGTTTTAAAAATGGAAGTGTTCTTGATTCTTATAAAAGAGTCACTCTGTCATACTCCTAGCCTTGAACATCCAACTAGTTCCAATCTGCCAACAGACTGCCTATGTGCTAGTTGATTGTAAGACCCCTGGCTCAGCTGGATCTGTATCTTTTGAGTTGCCAAGTCCTAGCCTCAAGCTAGGAGTTTTCTTGACATTCACCTTTGGACCCAGGAGCTCCAGACAGCTTCCTGCATGAGGTAAGGGTGGCACCACCTACCCAACCTTCAGGGCCCAGATCAAAGGCTTCCTCTTCTGAGAAACCTCCTATGATCTCTTCTAGCTCCTCCTCTTACTTCAAGTCCAAGCCCAACTGTCCCTTTATTTAGGGATGCCTTCCCTGACCATGGTCTCTAAATGTGGCCTGCCGCCTCTAATTACTCACCATATATAACTTCTTCCCAATCTTTCTACAATCCAAACTCATGCTTGTGAAGTTAATTTTATGTGTCAATTGGGATAGGATCTGGTACCCAGTTGTTAGGACAGACAATAGTTTAGATGACAGGAAGAAGATATTTGCATGTGATTAGCATTTAAATCAGCAGACCTCAAGTAGAGGAAATTACTCTCCATAATATAGGTGGACCTTATTCAATCAGCAAAAAGTGAGGTTTCCTGAGGGAAAAGTCAGCCTCAAGACTATAACATAGACATTATGCTGGAATTTCAATTGTGTGAGCCAATTTCTTAAAATAAATCTCTCCTCCCTCTCTCTGTTTCTTCATGTACTGGGGAGCTTCAAAAAGTTCAGGGAAAATGGAATGAAAAGATTATGGAATTTCTCCATGAACATTTTGAAACCTCTCCTAGGCTTATGGAGTCCTGGTGTGGCGCTGTGGGTTTAATGCGCCAGACTGCAAAGCCGTTTGAACTACTAGGTCGGTGGTTCAAGCTCATCAGTCGCTCCTTGGAAACCCTATACAGGGTGGCTATAGTTCGGAACTGACTCGATGGCAATTAACAACAACAGCATATGCTTATATATGAAGATAGTTTATATCCATACTGTCCCACCTCATCTTGGTGAATCTAGCCACTTACACGCACTTTTTCTCTCTGTGTGTAGCCACCCAGTCAGTGGTAGGTGTACTTTCAGGTAGGACTGTTCTTTCAGCCCCTGTCAAATAGGTAAATGCCACCCTCGCTGCTGGTTTCTCACTGTCCCCGGTGGACTCGATAATTTACTAGAATGACTCACAAAACTCACAGAAAGTAGCACCTATAAAGTACGTTTTTATTGTTGTTCAATGACGTCAAGATACCCTGTATAGGGTTTCTGAGGAGCAACTGGTGGGTTTCACACCACCACCTTGAGGTTCAAATCGACCTTGTGGATCAGTGTTGATCCTATAGCACCTCAAGTACTTATTTACCACAAGTACTTATTTACTGCTAGCGTAGTGGTTACGAATTGGGCTGCGAACCGCAAGGTCAGCAGTTAGAAACTACCAGCTGTTCCGTGGGAGAAAGAGGAGGCTTTCTGCTCCCGTAAAGATTTACAACCTCGGAAACCCTGTACAGGGTTGCTATGAGTCGGAACCAACTCCATGGCACATAACAACAACAACAACATAGCCAGACAGGTTACAAGCCTAGAGATGCCTCAGGTAAGTTTTGTGAGAGAGGTCCTAGCTTCCACTGGGACATCCCTCACCTCCCCCAGGCTTACATGTTCTCACCAATCTGCGTGACCTTGAAGAGAATGCTTCCATGTTCCAGGTCCCTCATCATTTTTACCTCAATAAATAAGCATGAGTTGGGCCTTACTCATACTTTTAATAGATCAAATCAATGAGTATGCATGACTACAGGCGAACACCCTCCCTTCCTAAAGCTAGTTCTCCAAGTATTGAGGCCTGTGTGGCCCCTATTTGCAGGCTATTTTAGAAAAGAGAAAAAAAAAATATATATATATCCATCATCAGAAATACTTGTACAGTTGTGGTGGTAATAATGTGCTGTGGAATCAGTTCCTACTCATAGCGACCCTGTATAGTGTTCCAAGGGGACAGAAAGCCTCAACTTCCTCCCTTGGAGCAGCTGGTAGATTCGAACTGTTGACCTTTCAGTTAGCAGCCCAACGCAAGAGTCCAATGTCATAGAATTGACAGTTGAAACAGGAGATTTACATACCCAAACAATAACTATCAAGTATCAGTTGTAGATTACAATTCAATAATAATAAAAATTCAGTTCCTCAAACATGCTAGCAACCTGTCAAGTGAACAATGGGCACATAGCTGGTGGCTAGCATATTGAAATTTAGACTACAATGATTAAATGAGAGAAACATTAATTGATCAGTTAATTAAGTAATCAATCTGCTATAAAGAATATAAATTATATCAAGCCATATAAAAAATTTTTAAAATGACTCATTGTTGTTGAGTTGATTCTAACCCACAGTGCTAACCCTAACCCCCCACCCCCACCCCGTAAGGTTGGAGAACTGCCTAAGGCTACAATCTTTACAGAAGCAGACCACTACATCTCCCTCAGAGTGGCTGGTGGGTTCAAACCACCGACTTTTCAATGAGTGCAGCTAACAGAAAGGTCACTGGCAGTTCGAACCCACCAATCACTCTGAGGAAGAAGCTGTGGCAGTTAACTTCTGTAAAAGTATTTACAGCCTTAAAAAACCTATAGGGCTGTTTTACTATGAATTCATTGTTGTTGTTGTGGAGTGCCATTGAGTCAGTTCTGATTCACAGTGTGACCCTTTAGAGTTTCCAAGGAGCAGATGGTGGGTTTGAACTGCTGACGTTTGGTTCAAACTGATCTTGTGGTCCAGTGAATTATCCAGCAGCACCACACCAGGATCGTTGTTGTTAAGTGCCAATGAGTCAGTTCCGACTCATAGTGACCCTGTAGAGGGTTTCCAAGGAGCAGCTGTGTGCCCCTACACAGAAAAGATACAAGACTGCCCTGACTTGTTACAAAGTGATTTAAAATCCAGGCAAATCAGGCCTGTGCCTCAGTCTGATTAGAGATAGGGCGGCCAGAGAGGCACCAGATGGAAGTTGGAAGGACAGCACTTCAGGCTCCGCTCAATCACAAGGACTCCATTCAGTTCAGCAGCAGCTGGAATGCAAAGGAACTTGAGTGCAAGGACCTCATCTATCTGTCACTCAGTAACTAACTGGTGGAACCAGAAGGATCACTAAGCCAGTTTGACCAGAACAAAGCAATTGAAGCCTGTTTTCCTGGCGTTATCCATATCCTTTCCACTCTTACAATTCTGCAAGGTTATAATTTATTGTGAACCTCTCAGGGAACTGAGTTCTAAGAAGACACACAGAAAACAGCTGTTGAGTATGAAGGAGCTCAGAGCAGAACATGGTTGCTAGGGAGCGCAGTAGCTCTGTAAGGTAAGCACTGGACTATGAACAAGGTCGGTGGTTCAAACCTATCAGCTGCTTTGCAGGAAAAAGATGAAGCCTTCTGTTTCCACAAAGATTTACAGCCTCAGACATCCTATATAGAAACTGACTTCACTGCACTTAACAACAACAGAGAATGCATGGCTAGAGCCCCAAAGATGCATGATACTTACTCACCTTTGGCTGCCTTCTCATCCACACGTATAAGTTTGGAGATTAATAAATGAGCACAACCCTGGGATATATAAAAGCTTAAACTGGCCTTTATAGCAACAAGATTTACAGTCTTTGGCATTTCAAATTCCCTTTGGTTCTTCTGTTGTCTTTTCTTAACCATTCCCCCTTTCCCTATAATGGTATTCCGTCTCATTTCCCTAAATATTCAAATTAAGTGTTCTCTGATAGCTGCTTTTTTTCATTTCCCTTCAGTAATGAACTGCCCTCTGAGCCTTAACAGATTCCTCCTTCAGAAACCCAGATTACTGAACTGACCTGACCTCAGAACTATTTCACAGTAATCCTAGTCCTTTCCAGCACTTGATTCCCCTTCAACTCTCCATCAATTGCTCTGATGGATTCTCCAGACCTATGATTTAAGAAAATATCCAGAACAGTTCTATTTAAATTTGCAAGTGAAAAAGGATCCTGATTATAGTCTGTTATTTCCTAAAATCTCCTTCTCATATGTCTTCAACCTGAGAGTCTTTTTCTGTTTGTTTGTTAAGTTTGTTCGTTTTTTGTTTCCCCTGTTGCTTTAAGGTGAATTCCAATTTACAGCAACCCCATGGAAGCAGAATAGAACTGTACATCATATATTCGAAGGGACTTCAAAAAGTTAGTAGGAAAAATTCATTATCTTTTAATTCCATGAGTATTTTGAAGCCCCACACACATAGTTAGTCCAATACATAGCTTTTTCTACTTATCAAAAGGCAGATTACAAGCATGGAGTTCAGTGTTGGACCCACAATTCTGAATCCTTGCTCCTCTCCAGAAAGTTACTTGTTCTTACCTATATAGAATAGGATTAGAACACTCACCTCGGAGAGGATTGGAAGGTTTAAATGAGTTAATGCAAGTGAATCTCTTTAGAACCATAAAAAAAAAAACATGTAATAATCATGCCACCCAAAGCAGCTATTGTCATGATGAAGTCTGTAGTTGTTGTTAAGTGCCATGGAGTTGGTTCCAACTCATAGTGACTCTACATATGGTTTCTGAGGGGCAAGCTGGTGAGCTAGAACCTTCAATCTTGCGGTTCAAACCTACCTTGCAGTCCGGTGCATTATCTAGCAGCACCATACCATGAAGCCTTTACCCATTTCTAAGTCATTGTATCTCTTCCCTACCTTTAGCATAACACTGTGCCTTACACATTGTTAATGTTGTTGTTAAGTGTCATCAAGTCTATTCCAGCTCATAGCGACCCTGTATCGGGTTTCCGAGGAGTGGCTGGAAAGCTTGAACTGCCGACGTTGCAGTTCAAACTGACCTTGCAGTCCAGTGTATAAACATGCAGCACCATACCAGGACCCTGTGCCCTAAACATAGTGTCAAATAAATGCTCTTTTAAATTGAATGTTTGTTGCTGCAAAGTAGACCAAAGTTGCATTGTTGATTCTCATAAGGATTCTTAAGCTTCAGTTGGCAAAAATCTCAGTGAATGCCATCACCACAGAGTTTGCCCCAAGTCCAGTCGCCACTTGAATGTGTACAACTGCTATGCTTGGGGCTGGGCAAGGATCGTGGTTAAGTTTTATCAAGTTAGTTCTGATTCATAGCGACCTGGTGGGTTTGAACTGCTAATCTTGTAATTCGCAGTCCAGTGCTGATTCTATAGCACCACACCAGGAAGTTTAATTTATCATGATGAAGTACCATCGAGTCAGTTCCAACTCAGTGATCCCTGTATAGGGTTTCCGAGGAGCAGCTGGTGGGTTTCACCTGCCAACCTTGTGGTTCGCAGTCCAGTGCTGATCCTGCAGCACCTGTAAATCTTTCTCCGATGTGTGTTTGGGGAAAGAGTGGGGGGAACAGAAAATTGCATGACCATTTTATGGTGGCATTGTCTTTTTAAAAGATTAGGATATTTTATGGCGGTTGCATACTGTGGAGTCGGTTCTGACTCATAGCAACCCTGTATAGGGTTTCCTAGGAGCAGCTGGTGAGCTTGAACTGCAGACCTTGTGCCTCAAACAAACTGCAGTCCAGCGCATTACCCCACAGCGCCACACCAGGACTTGGTGATTAGCAGTGTCAATCTTTACAGGAGCAGATAGCCTAATTTTCCTCTTGTGGAACAGCTTGTAGTTTCAAACTGCTGAACTTGAGGTTAGCAGCCTGACTTGTACCCACTTATCATATATATATATATAGAGAGAGAGAGAGAGAGAGAGAGAGAGAGAGCTCTGGTAGCATAGTGGTTACGAATTGGGCTGCTAATCTCACGGTCAGCAGTTTGAAATTACCAGCTGTTCCAGGAAAGAAAGATGAGACTTTCTGATCCCATGAAGATTTACAGCCTCGGAAACCCTGTACAGGTCAGGTCACTATGAGTTGGAACCAACTCCACAGCACATAACCACAACATCATATATACATACATATACATACTATGACACCTCAGCTCAGGCATGCATAAACTGTTCTCCATGGCCTGGTTCCTAGAGCATATTCCTCTGTCCCTCATCCCTCCTCACTCTACATGTCCTCTGACCCCGTCCCTGTATCACTCATTCACACACATGATCACACACCTAAGATAAACCAAAATGAATAATGGCCTACTAAACAATGCTATTCTGTTATATATCTGAAACTTTCGCCAATCTTTTCCTTTCACTTTGAGTCTCTACTCCTTAACACTAGCTGAAGGTCCCTGCTGCTCTGGAATAATATTACAGATTCCCCAAACATTCAAACACTTTCCACAATGCTCCCTGTGTAACATGAACCGCTTCCTACAAAGGAATGACTAGAATATGCATCCCACATCTCTCAAATTCCATGTCTATCTGCCTTCTAAATCGCTAACTCCAGAGTGCATGCAGTAGTAATGAGTGACAGAATGAATGAGTGAATATGTGGCTTCCATGTGCCTTTCCCATTACTTCTATAACCTTTACACTACAATGAGCTTTTATTACTATCATCTCTATGTTATACAGAAGGAAATGTAGGCTCAGAAAGAAGACTCAATCATTGCCCAAACACCTAATAGCAATGAAAACTACAGATAGAATTAGTTCTTCTTAATGATGCTGCTCCTCAGGTTTGAGTCAGAGCTGACTCCACGACACTTAACACCAATAATCCAAAATAAGGGTCCAGAGTCTTCTAAGGGAAGAAAATACCATGTGTATTATCTCATCTAAATCTCCGAAACAATCCTGCAAGACAAGAAACTAAGACCCAAAAAGTCTCAGGCTCATGGGTTGGGATCCTGAACACAGGTCTTTGGTCTCTAATCTCCGTTTCTTGCCTGAGCCAAGCTGCCTCCAAGTTAGCCAGTCTGTGGTTATGCACCTTCTTGTGGGCTCCCCAAAAACACAATGTCGTTTAGCTGTTGTTTACCATTAGGGTAAACCACTGTGAAATATATAGAGGCAAATGTCCTAATAAACCAGCTTCATTCTCAACCTTTGAACTCCAATCTATTTCAACTGTGACAGAAACTAGTAAATATAACAGCCAGCATTCATCATTCCCTGGATTGGGCCAAAGGCAAAATGTTACTGGGCTGGTCTCACCCGGGTGGCCTATAACACTAAGTAGGTTTGCCCCCATCTAGATCTTAAATCTTACTATTGCTAATGCATTATTTGTGCATAATCTTTTCAAGTTTACAAAGCAGTTAGAAATCTAACTTGAGCTTTACAACCACCCAGTTAGATAAATAGAGTAGGTGTTATTGCTCCTAATACGTGACTGTACACAGCTAGAACAGGAAAATTGAGAAACCAGATTCAGGGTTCCAAGTCCACTGCTCTTTTTACCTCAAATGAGAGAGGTAGTTGTGAACCCGGGTGGAGACCTGCTTGGCCAGCAGTGTGGGGACTCCTGGGCCCAGAGTCAGTGACATAGCCACAAAGGACTAGAGTGGAGAGTGAAGCGTCCAGCTGATAAGAAGTGAGGGTATATGCACAAGAACACCCACACTTGCAGATAATACCCACTTGAACTGGCTTCAATGACTGGATGATCAGAGCTCAACTAGAAGAAGAGGAACAAAAGAGTAATCTGATACAATTTGATGAACTTGACCTACACCTACGGATGCAGTAGCTCAAAAGAGGGAACAAATCCTTACAACGAGGATCATTCCCACCTCCTCAGTACACAGAGTAAGCAGGC
>NW_006408532.1:22726003-22746095 GCF_000296735.1 Chrysochloris asiatica | reverse complement strand
GACGGCACTTAACAACAACAACAACAACATAGCCCTACATGGGACTCCTGGTGTCCTGTAGGATCAGCACTAGTCTGGGAACCACAAGATCAGCAGTTCAAACCCACCAGATGCTCAGAACCAACTTGATGGCACTTTACAAGAACAACACCATACCTACATGATTTTTCCCAATAATTAGGAAGCTACACTATTAAAACTGAGACAGTCTCATCTTCTCTTCTTGCTTAACAGGAAACGTTAATATTAATACTGCCATCTATTTGAATAAGGCATTCCAAATTTTAAAAATTAGATAAGGAAAAATTAAAATTGTGTTGCTGTTAAGTACCAGAGAGTTGGTACCAACTCACAGCAATCCTGTATAGGGTTTCTGAGGAGCAGCTGGTGGGAATGAACTATCAACTTTGCGACTAACAGTCCAGTGTTTATTTACAGTACCCCATACCAGGACACCAAAAATTAGAATTAGGATGAGGGAGAAAGAAAAAAAATTTTTTTATAAAGCTAGACACACAGGTTAGAAAAATCAAATATTAATCAGCTAATTAGGAGGATTCCAGAGTCCTGGTGTGGCACTGTGGGCTAATGTGTCAGCCTGCAAAATCGTTTGAACTGCAAGGTCAGTGGGTCAAGCTTACCAGCTGCTCCTTGGAAATCCTATGTAGAGTTGGTATGGGTCAGAATCGACTGGATGGCACTTAACAACAACAACAACAACATTCCTGGTGTGGAGTCCTGGTGTGGCACTGCGGGCTAATAATGCGTCAGACTGCAAAGCCATTTGAACTCCAAGGTCGGTGGTTCAAGCTCACTAACTGCTCCTTGGAAACTTTATACAGGGTCACTGTGGGTCAGAATGAACTCAACGACACTTAACAACAACATGATCTACCACAGCCATCATTCCAGCCTCCGCCGAGAGCGTATTCTGTGATTCTCTTCAGATGGTAGCCAAAACCCTCACAAGGCTTTTTTTTGCCCCCATGTCAGAAAATAAGAAGAAAAAAATAATTTCTCTCTTTTCTTAGTGACAATTTCTGATTTTTCGGTACACTCACAAGTCACCAAGTGTAAAAAATTTAGGCAAGAGTCACTAATTTGCTATTTATTGTAACAACACTGCCTGGTATTTATACTGTACATTCCGTTCTGTGATCTCCAAGAATATTACAATCTTTTCCTCTAAAACTGATGGAGAAACTAAGGCACACGAGACCACCCACACAGTAACCCTGAAGAGCAAAGAGCAGAAGACTTCTTATCTTCCTGATCATCCTTCTGCTGGGACTGGGGCAGGATCGCACAGAGACGCAGGTCTTTAAAAAGTCATGTGTATAGTAAACCCTGGAAACCAGTACTCTTGCTTCCTTTGATTTATAACCTGAGAATGGGGCCTAAAAGTGAGACAGCAGAGGACTGTATTTCTATGTATGATTCCAAGGGCTCAGCAAGGACCCCCCCCCCAATTAATTTCCCTACCACAGGCCAATGCCTAAAATATCATCCTCAATATCATCCCCATAAACGTTAATGTCTACCAGATTGCAATTTCCTCTAGCAAGAACGAGTACTTCAAGTGCTCATTGTTTTTTGGTTTTGTTTTATATATATATACATATAACTTATTATGGCTCAGAGAGTCAATCTAAGTACTAAGGAAGAGAATGTGTGGATGTTGAGGAAAAGGAGATACGAATTGGCAGAGGTAGAAGAGACTTGAATCAGAGAGTGACAGACAGTAAGAGACTACCAGGAAAAAAATTAGATATATTTTGTAATCCTGCTCAGGTTCCAAGATGTTTTATTTTCCTTTCTAATTGATGGTAGACAGCAGTGTCTTCCAACAAGGACTCCTATATCTCTATGCAGTCTGTACCTTGAATTATACAAAACTCTTTCTCTAAATCTTTTAGGTTTTGCTGGAGATAAATTTGAGTCATTTTATTGTGTCCAAGAATCTCGAGTTGTTTCAAAGAAAATGAGTGATGTTAATACACCTGTCAGATATGTGATGGGGTGTTAAAAGTCATCAGGGGTTTTGCTGGTACTATCTAGAAAGTGATCAGGGGCATGCAGTAGGTTTTGTAATATAACTAATCTGGACTGATTCAGTAATTTACTAGCCCTGTGGCCTTGGACAGGTCTCCTAATCCAGCAGTTCCTCCCTGATTTATCTATAAAACAAAGATAATAAGGCCTATCCCATAAGTAATCAAGAGGATTACATTAGATAATATATATGAAGACCTCAGTAAAGGGCTGAGACATGTTCATAAGGAGAATTACTAAGTATGCCAAGGCCAGAATTCAAATGTGCATTAACTAGAAAGTAACAAACGGCAATTCTGACTCACTCACTTATATTGTTATCAAAGATTAGACAGCCCCTGGTATAGTGGTATCATAGAGTAGCGATGAGAGTACAAGATGGGAAGTTTTAGCTACTTCTTACATGCCTTGATCAACTTACTTAACCTCAAAGTCTTTGTGTTCTCATGTGTAAAATGGGGAGACTACTAGCAACTATCTCTTAGGGTTCTCAAGAGCATTGAATAATTCGGGTCAGTAGTACAGTTTAGAAAGGGGTAATTGTGTCCACAATGGGATGAAAATTGGTTTGTAGGAAGGGGAGAAAAGTTTTAGACATTAGAATGATTTGTGGCCCTTGACAGTCACTCTGACAGATAAAAATCATATTCCTTATTATGCAATTACTCGCATTATGAAGGAACTTACTTTAATTTTATTTTTCTACTTAGGGAGAAAATATGGGGGGAAAAAAGAAAGTTGAGAAACACTGAGTATTATATTAAGAGACTTCTGGTGTGGCGCTGTAGGATCAGCGCTGGATTGTGATTAAACCCATCAGCTGCTCCTTGGAAATCCTATACAGAGTCTCTGTGAGTCAGAACCAACTGGAAGGCATTTAACAAAAACAGCAGCAAAGTCCTTATAGCAGGATCTGATACATACTAAGCCTCTAAGGGGTATTTATTATTGTTATTTTGATTCTAGTTTGTCTTGGTACCTGACTTTACGATATTACAACTGCAATTAACTGGGAGTTACAGTTTAAAACTAACATTTCAGTGTCTTCAGCTTTTCTAAATGACTTAAATCATTAAAAATGACTTTAAATTATGTGTGTTGGTGGGAAGAGATATAAAAGGTGGGAGAGGAGAAGTTGATTTTTCAGCCACGCCTGGCAGTTCCATTCTAAAGTAACGTTAATCTTTTTTAATTGCTACATTTAGACTCCTACTTTTTATCTTTGCCAGAGAGAAGAAAAACAAATGCAGGAGATAGGACGGTTAATGAAAACAGCAGCAAGTGCTCCTGGTTACCTAACCTTTCTGAACCATTTTCCTGGAAAGAAGTGAACCTTCTTCAAAGTTTTGTCAAGAACATCACAAAGAATGACAGAATAGTTGTAAGTTGCAAAGCACCTGCCAGCAAACAGCAGGTGCTTGGTAAACACTAGCTTCCATTTCAAATTACACGTTTTGAGTTACTATGAACAATCAAAATATAGATTTTCATTAACAGATAATCAGTGCTTAGTGCAGAATCTCGAATAGTGTCCAAATCATTTGAAAGTGAAATATATTTTACAGTTCATTTTTTAAGATTTGGGTGGGTTTTTTTCTCCTTACTTGCGATATAAAAGTCCGTTGGGTGGTGCAATTAAACATTCAACCACTAGCTAAAAGTTGACAGTTTAAGCCCGACCAGAGACATATTGGGAGAAAGGTCTGGGGATCCACTTCCAAAATGAAACCCAATGGGGCAGTTCTACATCGCACATATGGAGTTGCCTGAGTTGGAACAGACTACATGGTTAACTTACAATAACAGCAACAAAATATAGAGAGAAAACAAAGCATTTGCCATTTCCACATTCTTCACGTGGACAATTAATTCATTGGCATTGGGTAATTGCGTACATCATGTTGTATAACTGTCACCATTGTTGTTGTTGTTATGTGCCATCGAGTCGGTTCCGACCCATAGCGACCCTGTATAGGGTTTCCGAGGGTGTAAATCTTTACGGGAGTAGAAAGCCTCATCTTTCTCCCACGGAGCAGCTGGTAGTTTCGAACTGCTGACCTTAAGGTTCACAGCCCGATTCGTAACCACTATGCTACCAGAGCTCCTTACCATTACCCACTTCCAAATCTTCTTCCATCATCCTTAACAAAAGTTCAGTTGCCCTATTAATAATAGCCTCTCGGAGATGAGTAGCCAACCACTACAAAGTAAAACCTTAGTGTACCATACTTTTCCTTTCTCTCTAGAGTGCACTACAAAGACCTGGCCATCCAGTAAGCAAACCCTAGAGCCAAAGAGTTTTGCAGGTCATTCTCCCCATGTGCTGGCCTGGTTTAGCTGGTAGAGGCTTCCATGGTGTAGGCATGTATTTCCCTTTGGTTTTCAGGAGATCGAAATCCACTTGATCCATGCAGCCAAATTCCCACTTCATTCTCCTTAATGCTGACGTTTGGGAGAGCCAAGTATTTTAAGTATAACAAATTGCCACTGTAACAGCTGCAATTATGACTAAATTTGATCTTGAAAGAAGCCAAGGCACTGTAACTCAATAACTTTGTAACAAAGCTATCGTTATAATAAGGATAAAGTACCACAGTGTTTTCCTGGGCGCTTCATCAGCTTCCTCTAATAAGAAGAGAAGGGGAGGCAGATATTCAGGGATGCTTTTCCCTTCCCTCCCAGGAGGTACCTTTACCAACTTACTGTGCTTGTAAATTCACAATCAGCATGAAAGTTTACTAACACAAAGACAGATTATTGATGGTGTTGAAGTGTTAAAAGTGACTGATGAAGCTCATCCAAACATAATGTACCTATAAAGAAAAATGTCTCCCTTGTGATAATCTGTTAGACCATGTACAAAAGCTGGAAAACAGGTTTGTTTAAAGAAATGAAATGCCAGATATGTTTGCAATGTCACTTGGTGTTGTACGTTTCCATGTAAGTACTGTTTTGCTGCACAAAGGATTATCAATTATTAACCTATTCAGATGGTTGAGAGCATCCTTTTATTTCATCAGTTTAACACCTTCCAGTGTCTATGTTTAAAAAAAAAAAAAAATACAAAGTTCCCTATGATAACACATTTCCCTTCTTCATTCTTCATCCAACATCCAAATTACTACTTTAAGATATAAAGAGGGGAGGGAAGCTACTCCACAGGACTTTACTGAGGTGCATATGAAAAATTGCATCTCTGTTATTAATTCTTATAATAGTGACAAAACCACATGCTAATCTTTTTTCTTTTACTAAAGGCTGATTCTTCCAAGATTCTCTTAGAAGAGTCAAGGGGATGGTGAGATAGATTGTCTTGGAATCAAATGCTTCTTAGAAGAGAGAATAGTGAAACTTCATCTCACATATTTTAGCCATGTTGTTAGGAGGGCTTAGTCCCTGGAGAAGGACATCACGCTTTGTAAGGTAGAGCATCAGGGAAAAGGAAGATGTTCAGTGAGATGGACTGATAACACCATGGCTGTAACAGTGGGCTCACACACAGGAAAGATTGTGAGGTTGACTCAGGACTGGGCAGTGTTTCCATTCTGTTGCACAGATATCACTACATGTTGCAACTGGCTCAATGCACCTGACAACAATAAAAACAGCAAAATCTGATTATTCTGACAACAATTTCCAAAGTGTGAGAATTTGATAGATTCTTAACATATTCCTGTTCAATAATTAACTGAGTCAATGAATACAACAAGGACATTTTTTGTTTTTCGGGTTTGTTTGTTTTGCTATCTCCAACTCCATTAAAAAGGCACACATATAAATGCATGAAAATGTTGCTGCTGTTGTTGGCAGAAATTGAGTCTGCCCTAGGACTTTTGGCAATCCCATACACAATGGATCAGAATGGTGCTTTGGTGCCATCCCCATGATCAGTTACAAACAGGCCGTTTGGAGCCATAGGATTTTCATTGGCTGATTTTGATAATAGATAGCTTGTCCTTTTTTCCTTGCCTCCATACTTTGGCATTTTCTTTAAAACCTATCCAACATCATAGCAATGTCCAAGATTCCATTGACAGATGAGTATTGGCTGAATACAAGTTTCCTTGGCCAGGAACTGAATCCAGGTCTCAACAAAGAAGATGAAGACCCTCAATGCAATAGATGAACACAGGGGCTACAACTGTGGCCTCAAACATAGCAATAATTGTGAGGATGCTGCAGGAATGGGCAACATTGTGCTCTGTTATACATGCTGTTGTTGTTAACTGTTGTCAAGTGGATTGCACGGAGCGGCTGGTGGGTTTGAACTGCCGATCTTGCCTCTCAAGCTGACCTTGCGGTTCAGTGCATTACCCTGCAGTGCCACACCAGGGTCTGTTTTAGTAAGAGTTGACTCCAAGGCACCTAACAACACTCCCATATGAAGGAAAGAATTCTACCACTGAGTCCAAAACACCTTCATATGTATATACATAGAACTATCAATTTTTTTCTACTTTCACAGAAAATTCACCAAACAAGAAGAGACAAGCAGGGTTCTTCCCAGTAGGAAACTGGCCAAATGAATGACTTCTCACATTTGGCACCAAATCCCTGGCCAAAACAAAGCCACAGTCCTATGGTGAAATCCATGCCCTCATTAGTGTCTCAGTTAACTAAACCCTGCATCAACCTGACTTACACTTAAGCAACTTGAACTGGTGTTACCACCACCACATAGCAACCTAGTGAAATATTTATTGGTGGTTGCTACAGTTTTTTGGAGCTCACCCCTCCTTCATTATTCCTTTTCCCCAATCTCACTTTTCTTGCTTCTTCACCATCAAATCATCACCAATACCTGTGTCCCTTGGTGCTCAGAGTATAATGGTGGATTACATAAGTTTTTGTTTCTCAGAGGAGACTGGAAATTTTTTAATGTGTCCTGCCCAAGAAAGAAAAATGCTCCAAACTCACTTGGAAAAAAATTACTCAGGAGAGAGACAATTTAGACCATGAAATTCAAACAGTTTATGATTTTTTGGAGGGGTTCCAAATCAAAATGCAAAACGTAATGTAATACATATTGTCAAGTCTAGTTTTTACAAACTGGAGATTTTATAGGAGTAAAGGAGCTGAAAAATGTTCTTCCAATTCATATAATTCATACCCTAGCAACATCTGATTGTACATTTATATTTTACTTGCTAATGGATTGGGAGAATTTACAAATAAACACCAAAGCAGAATACTGCAAATTTACTTCATAAAAGTAGCCTTAAAACATATGCTGTTTAGTTTACAGAAGCTTTATTTATAACTACCAAAACCCAAAACAACCCTAAAAAATGTCCTCCAATTGTTGAGTGGAAGAATGAATGGTGGTACGTCTATATAATCGAATAGTGGTTCATGGCCATGGGCCATCGAGTCAGTTCCAACTCACAGAGACTCTATATGGGATTGCCAAGGTTTTAAATCTTTGAGGGCAGTGAAAGTCTCATATGTCTCCCTCAGAGCGGCTGATGGATTTGAACTGATGACCTTTCAGTTAACAAACCAACTAGAAACCCACTATGCTCCCTGAGTTCTTACGTAATCCTGGTGTGGTATAGCAGCATAGTGTGCTGAACCGCAAGGTCAGTTTGAACCACAAGGTGGATGGTTAAAACCCACCAGCTGCTCCTTGGAAACCCTATACTGGGTCACTATGGGTTAGAACCAACTCATTGGCACTTAACAACAACAACAGCTCTATGAAACGGAATAAGCACACACAACCTTGTGGGTGAATCTAAAATGCATTATGCAAAGTGACTCAAAAGGCTAGATACAATATGATTGGTCTATTCATATTCCATTTTACAAAAGGCAGATCTGTAGGGACAAAAAACAAGTCAGTGATGGCCACAGGCTTGGGGTGCAGAAGTGGCTGCTATAAAGGAATTCAGCGGGTATACTGGGATTTGAGGAGGTAATACAACTTTTCTATACTTTGATTGTAGTAGTGGTTATTCAACTACATGTATGTTCAAAATTCACAGAACTATACATTAAAGCAGAGTAATTTTTACAATATGTAAATTAAACTTAATTCACCTTTCTTAAAAAATATGCCATTCAAACTAAAATTCATGATGGAAAAACAAAATAAAACAAATTGCTGAAAAGGGAACTGAGGGAAACTTGCGAGGAGAGGGCAACGCTATCTTAATAAGGACTCAGGTTCCATAAGCTAAAAACATGTATGCATTTATCAAAATTCAAAGACTATATACATTTAGGACTATTGGTGTGGCACTGTAGGGTAAGCACTGGACCACAAGGTCAGCTTGAACCTCAAGGTTGGCGGTTCAAACCCACCAGCTGCTCCTCAGAAACCCTATACAGAGTCACTATGATCCAATTCAACAGCACTTACAACAACAATGATGAGAAAGCTTCATCTTTCTCCTGCAAGTAGACACGAGGTGGTTGTGGTGGTGGTGTGCCATAGAATCGGTTCTGACTCAGCGAACCCATATAGGCATCTTTCTCCCAGTGAACAGCTGGTAGTTTCAAACGGCTGATCTTTAGGTTAGCAGCCCAACTCATAACCTCCACGCTACTAGAGCTCCTTATAAAGATATTCACTTTAAATTATTTCAATCCTGCTGTATGCTTGTTTGAAAGTTGTTGTAATAAAATGTTGGGCAAAAACAATTCTAAGGAATTAAAGTATAAAGAATGTGCTTAACAAAGGCTTTTAAAGAATTAAAAAAATAATAGCATATGCCAATAACTCTGTAAAAAATATATGGGGTATCATTTTCTAGTGGAATATTCTCTCTCATCAAGCAACATATTAACTCAAAAACTCAATGCCATCAAGTCAATTCCAGCTCACAGTGACCCTGTTTAAGGTTTCTGAGGCTATAAATCTTTACGGGAGCAGAAAGTGTCATATTTCTCCCATGAGTCAGCAGTTGGTAGGTTTGAACTGCTGACCTTGCAGTTAGCAGTCCAGTACTTATCCTACAGTGACACCAGGGCTCATTAACAATGTATTCTTGTTAAATGCCATCTAGCTTGTTCTGACTCATAATGATCCATTCTAGGGTTTTCGAGGAATGGCTGGTACATTTAAACTGCAGACCTTGCACTTACAAATCCAGTGCTTATCCTCCCGCAACACACCAGAACTCATTTAGTCAGATTCAAAGCTTGCAAAGATGACGTCCTGAGTGCAGTACTGTTCTTTTCACAAGGCTTGAACAACTGCAAACTTGAATGAGCCACACATGACTGATGGTGGAACTCTACTTATCCACTGATTCTAAAGAGAGACGCTCGCTATTGATTCACAAGAGAAATCCAACTCATTCAAAATACACTCATCATTTCCTGCTATGCAGGGTGCTGAAACTGGTGAATAGGGGGAAACTGTCTATACATTTTCTTCCCAATGACGTAATCCCTATGCCCTTAAAGTCTAATTGAGCCATAGAATCATAAAATTGGGAAAGATCCGTTGCTGGTGACTCATTGTGTTATCTTCGTTTAAGTCTACACCTTGGAGCCTTTGCCCTCTCAGGGCAATTTTCAGATGTGGTGCCAGGCTGGACTTCTGACCCTGTTCCTATCAGTTAATACTAACTACTGGCTAGGTCTATGAAGTTAAGCCTTTCTTCTGAAAGAGGCAGTGCTAGCACTACAGTGCTTGTTGAAAATTCAAATGCTGTTGTTTTATCTATAACCATCCAATCTGAAAGCTGACAGCTGACCAGAAGGCTGCTAAATACATGCTTTTGTTTAAAATGCTCTTACTGGGGCAGTTTCCAGAAGGTTAGATGTAATAGCTACAGCTAACAATTACACACACACACATCTATACTGGAGGTTGTAAGGTTAGGTTTAAAGAGCCTCCGAAATCACATGTGAGAAAGCATACTTAGTCTTACCAGTAGATGACAAAAGAATATCTATGTCCACTGAAAACTATCACTAACCCTGTTCAAACTTAGCATGTCATTTTGACAACATAATTGACAGAAGCAAAGTATGACAAACACATCTGAATGATTAGACAATAATGGGCACAATGTTGAAAGTCTGACTTTTAAAGAAGACATGATGGTCAACTGCAAACAAGTTGCATGTCTATCTGATATCATATCTTTCATCCATCCACCATCTTTGCCAACACCAACAATGCCACCACCACCATCACTCTCCTAACATAGTTCTAATTTCTAATGTGCATGGCTGAACTCCTGAAACATTTTTTTGTTGTTATTGTTATTTTAGGATGTGGTCTGTTTCCTGGAGAACATCACAAAATATTGAATTCTTTAGGTAAAAATCTACTAGGTTCAAGAGCTACCTTCTTCTGGAACTTCAGGCGCATCAGTAACAATCCTTACTCTTCTCATCATCATGCCCTTGAATCAGTGAGCGAGATGTCCTGAGACAATACAGAAGCAATGTTACCTGTTCCTCATTTATTATGTGCATAGCTGAGTAGGTCTATTTCCATCTCAAGATTAACCAGGTTAATTTCAAGTCTATTTGCAAAATCAGCTCTTTCAGACAAAACAGTGTCTAGGGGGAGAGCTAATTGTGTTAAGAAATATTTGAAGTGCTGTGGAGAAAGATAGAAAGAGGAAGTTTAGAAAGAAATTGAAACAGAGAATACAAAAAGGGCACATTTGATAGTCAATGTGGATACTGTTGTTGTTTCTAGGTATTGTCGAGTTGTTTCTGATTCACAGAAGCAATATGGATCAAATGGTAATTAATGTTTTGGACTGAACATTAGAAAGCATCTGTCAGCTCCATGATTTTACAAGTGGAATAAGTCCAATAAAGAGTGACATGCTAATAGTAACTCTGAACTCGTAGTAAAGCTGAAACCTGAACCCAAATATCATATCATGTTTGGTAAGGTGGAAGGTCAGAGAAATAAAGGACGACCCCAGCAAGATGGATTGTCAACGTGGCAGCATCGATGGGTTCAAGTGTGGCAATAATTGCCCAGGATCGGGCAGTGTTTCATTCTGTTGTGCATAAGGTTGCTATGAGTCGGTACCAACTCGATGGCACCTAACAACAACAACAAAAATCCCATGTCTCTGTCACGTTTCTACACTATCCCATGAGTAAGGTGCTCTGGTGGTGTAATGGGTTACGTGTTGGACTACTAACCACAAAGTCAGCCGTTCAAACCCATCAATTGCTCTGCAGATCGAAGATGAGACTTTCTGCCACGGTAAAGATGTGTGGTGCTGTGGGCTAATGCGTCAGACTTCAAAGTCATTTTAATTACAAGGTTGGTGGTTCAAGCTCACCAGTGACTCCTTGGAAACTCTATACAGGGTTGCTATGGGTTGGAATCAACTCGACAGCACTTAACAACAACGACAAAGATTTACAGCCTCAGAAACCCTAAAGAGGGTCAGCTATGAGTCGACCACCATCATCCCTCTAATGGGCTAAACCAACACAACAATTTTGAGGATGGTACAAGGCCGGACAGTGTTTCAGTCTGTTGTGCGTTGGTTGTTATGAATTGGAAATGACTCTACAACAACAACACTATCCTTCTACCTAACCACACTGATATCAACACTAAAATGAGCAGTTGTTGTTAGTTTCAATCAAGTCAATTCCAACTCCTGGGAACTCCATGAATGTTTCAGAATAGAATGTGCTCCAAGATGCTTTCAGGGCTCAGATCTTTTGAAAGCAGATCACCAGACCTTTTTTCTGAGCTATCTCTGAGCCACCAACCCTTCAATTAGCAGTCATGTGCTTAACTGTTTATGCCATCCAAGAGCCTGTGGTGTTGGTGGTGGTTGTGTGCCATCACGTCAGTTTCAATTTACTGTGACCGTGTACAGGGTTTCCAAGGCAGTAAATCTTTACAGGAGCAGAAAGCCTCGTATTTCTTCTGTGGAGCAGCTGGTAGATTCAAACTGCAGACCTTGCAGTTAGCAGTCCAACTCATAACCCACTACATACTATCAGGCCTCCTTAAAAAGCCTGTTGTTGTTGTTAAGTGTGTCAAGTTGGTTCCGACCAATAGCGACGCCATATAGAGTTTCCGAGGAGCACCTGGTGAGTTTGAACCACCAACCTTGCAGTTTCAACTCACTTTACAGTCCAGCACATTAACCCATAGTAAGTTACCAAAAAAAGACTTAAGTTCTAAGATCTAAGAAAACAAGAGAAAATTATGGTTCCTAGATTAATTATTGTCCCCCCAGTTTTTAATCCCTATAAAATTACAAAATGCCATCCATCCATCCATCCATCCATCCATCCATCCATTCATTCATTCATAGATTGAAAGACTTCTACATGCCAGGAACTGTTCCAGGTCATGGAAATACCACAGTTAAAAAGATGATGGGCTTTTTCTCTAACTGAATTTATTTCCTGAAGGAAAAGAATCAACAACAATCAAATAAACATAGTATCAGATTTAGAAAGTACCACAGAAAAAATGAACAGTTGTTGTTATTGTTAGGTGCCATCGAGTCAGTACAGACTCATAGCGACCTTATGCACAGCAAAATAAAACACTGCCCGATCCTGGGCCAACCTCACTAGTCTTGCCTCGCTTGAGTCTATTGATGCTGCCAATTCACCAATCCATCTTGCTGGGGGGTCTTCCTCTTTTTCTATGACTTCCACTTTACCAAACATGATATCCTTCTCCATTGATTGGTCCCACCTGACAATATGTCCTAAGCATGAGAGACGAAGATTGGCCATCTTGGCCTCCAAGGAGCATTCTGGCTGTACTTCTTCTAAAACGGATCTATCGGTTCTTTTGGCAGCCCATGGCACTTTCTATATTCTCCTCCAACACTCTAACTCAAAAGCATCAATTATTCTACAGTCTGCCTTATTCACTGTCCAGCTTTCGCATGAGTTAAAGAGCTACTTAAGTAAGAGTGATTAAGAAAGGTCTTAAAAGAGATAACATTGGATTTGACACTGGACAGATGAGAAGACATAAATCATGCAAAGACCAAAGGAAGCATATTCCAGGCAAAGGAAATAATAGAAAAAGTTCAGTGTGTGCTAAGCAAGGGGAAAGTCTTTGAAAGACTAACTCAGGGAGGTAGAATGGAGTTAGTTTAGGATGATCCTTATAGATGATCATGAATTTTTTTTTATTTTACTCCAAGGCAGTGGAAAGCCAGTGAAAGGCTTGCTGTGTTTATATCTTTAAAAGCTGAGTTTCTGTGAAGAATGCTCATAGAAAAACAAGAGTGCAAGTGGAGGCGATTGGCATGGTCCAGGTAAAAGCGTGAACCAGGAAGGCAACAGCACAAGAAAGGAAAGTGAATTTGTGAGGTGGAACCAACAGGATCTCTCGATAGTATGATATGATAGCATATGGGGAAGGGAACAGGGGGATCAAGAATGACGACTCAGCCTTTTCTTTGAAGATCATGGAACCTTTTACAGGGAAGGAAAAGAATTGAGGGTCATAGTAAAGAATAGGATTGAAAAGTTCTGTATTTGTCACACTATAGTTAGATGATTAAGGAGCCCTGGTAGCATAGTGGAGTATGAGCTAGGCTGCTAAGCGCAAGGTCAGTAGTTCAAATCCACCAGTTGCTCCAAGAGAAAAAGATGAGGCTTTCTGTTCCTGAAAAGATTTACAGCCTTGGAAACCCTATACAGGGTCTCTATGAGTTGAAACCAACTCCACAGCACACAACAACAATAACATTAGATATCTAACTGGAGATGTTAACTAGATTCAGAAAATCAAGGAGGAGATTAGTGTAAGAGAGATAAGGAAGCCAGTATAAAGATGGCTTTTAAAACTGTGGACATGAACGAGATCTTCTAGGGAGAGAGAACAGGACCAGAAATGAGATCAGGGCTCTCTAAACATTGCAGGTGAGGTAGAGGAGGTGCCATTGAAGGTAACTGAAATGTGCAGGAGGAGAAGCTGAGAGAAAACCAGGAGACAGTAGGGCACACAAGCTGCCAACGGTTCATAAAGGAGCAAATGTATGAAATACAGTACCTAGATTTGAAACAGCAAAGCACTTTTGGCTTCAAATTTTCCTTACATGCACAATTCATTACAGTATCCTATAGGTGTGGCACTGGATACAATAAGCATAGGATTGAAAGGTCAGTTTGAACCACAAGATCACCAGGGTTTCCGAGGGGCAGCTGGTGGGTTTGAACTGCCAACCTGGAGGTTCAAACTGACCTTGCAGTCCAGTGTATCATTTTGCCGTGCCAAACCAGGAACAGTTATGAACCTTCAAAAATGGAGAGAATTGATGGACAGAAAAATTGAGTGCTTATCCTACCCCATTTAAAGCAGGAACTAGAACCCAAAGTTTCTTTCTGAGGCACTATATAAAAATTCATTACATTTGGGCAAACTGAGCACAAAAACGAAATTCGTAAGCACTTATGAACAAACTCAGGTCTTTTCAATAGTGACAGTATAATTGAATTTCTTATTTACGCTTGCATTCATGAACACACTATGATTTCTCTTCAAGGCCAGACAAATAAATTTATTTTGATTTGGTTATCATTGTTTTTTGTGTGTTTTGTGTTTTTGTTTTTTATGCTATATCCTCAAATATTGTTTGATAACTTATTTTCTCCTAACTTGCCCCAGATTTCAACAGAACTTATAGCTCCACAATTTCCTTCTTAAGACCTTTCTTAAAAATTAGCATGTTGTACTCTGGTAGCATAGTGGTTACGAATAGGGATGCTAACCTCATGGTCAGCAGTTCGAAACTACCAGCTGTTCCATGGGGAAAAGATTAGGCTTTCTGCTCCCGCAAAGATTTACAGCCTCGGAAACCCTATGCAGGGTCACTATGAGTCGGGAACCAACTCCACAGCACATAACAACAACAACAATTACTCTACATTTTCCAGAGTAAACACCTACAGTATCAATATCTGATACTTTAGATACAGATTCAGCATCTAAAGTTTTAGTACCTGATCATTTAGAAATACTACAAAAATAAATACAAAAAACTCCAAGAATTGTATACTTATCTTTCCTTCGCAGTCCTGGTATGGCACTGTACGTTAAGCACAGGACCACAAAGTCAGTTTGAACTGCAATGCAAACCAGATCAGCAGTTCAAACCCATGAGATGCTCCTGGAAACCCGATACACAGTCGCTATGAGTCGGAACCAACTCTGTGGAACTTAACAACAACAAAACCTTTCCTTCTAGGGGTCCTGACATGGTGCTGTAAGATGAGCACTGGACTGCTAACCACAAGGTTGGTGATTCAAACTGACCAGCTGCTCCTTGGAAACCCTATACAGGGTGGCTATGAATCAACAGCACTTAACAACCTTTCCTTCAAGGAATTAAAATGATTTAGGCAAAATCTATACTCCATCCTTCTTCGATCAAATCCCTCTTTCAATTTTCGTGACCATCAAATTGCTTATCATTCATTCTCTTTTCCAGTGTCCATTAATTCTACTTAACAATTTCCTCCAACCTTATTGCTTCCAGACAGTGAAAAACTGGGCAGAGAACACAGAGAAACTAGAAGGAGCACACTTCTCTTCAGAACTTGAAAGATCTGAACCTATTACTTATGGAGGAAAAAAAAAAGATATTCAAGTAGAGATGAAAACACAGAGCAAGACATCAGATTGGAGCCACACACCAATGTGCTTTCATTAGCACACACAGATATTTAGAACTCAAACCAGATGTCCAGGTGGTGGTGGTATGCCACCGAGTCAATTATGAATCGCAGAGACTCTTTATAGGGTTTCTGGAACTGTAAGTCTTCACAGGAGCAGAAAGCCTCACCTTTCTCCCATGGAGCGGCTGGTAGATTCGAACTGCTGCCCATGTGGTTAGCAGCCTAACTTGTAAGTGCTGAATTCTTTCATGCATTTCCTCCCTTTCTCCCAACACAGGCTACTTGACAGGTAGCAAATGGAATGTGCCTCAGATGTGCTTTCTTTGGCCCACAAAGATATTTAAAAACTTTTTAATGGGTTGCCAACATTTAAAATCAGGAAAGATTAGGCTCTTCCGAATTGTCAACTCAGAGCCAGCTCTGCAGGTGAGGACCATTGGCTGTAACCGAGCACCAGATACTTCCTTATGCACAGCAAGGATTCTATGCTTTACTGTAAGCCCAATTATGCTTTATCTGGCCCATCACTCATTCCTGCTACCTGCACAACCACTCTAGGCATGAGAGTTTATGGCCTTTCAAAATAAAGTGCTCTTAACAATGATCTAGAAACCTTTCCAAAGTACCTAAGAAGCTTTTGGGGTTTTTTGTTTGTTTGTTTGTTTGTTTTTTACTCATATGTATAAGGGTTTTTGGTTTTGACCTAGAACTATCCCATCAGATATATGCTATTGGTGACTCTCTCTGGTTCTAACAGTCTAGACATCTGACTAGAAACACAAGAGGAAGGGCAACATAGATGGAGAAATGGAGGATTCTGCATTCACAAACTTTCGTCACGGCGCTCCCATATTCTAGACACCGTGTCCCTATCAACCTGTGAAAGATAGCAGTGTAGAAGAATCTTCAAAGATACAGAAAAGCTATCAAAAGTCAAACACAAGCATTTGTTATAAAGTTTGTATGTCATAGCTTATGAACAAGTGGTAAACAAGGAAGAAGAGAGCTTCCCCAAAGGCCCACAATGTCCCTGTCTTCTGCTCAACAATGGATTCAAGTCCACATTGGATTCACAAAATACAGAAAATGCATGGCATTCATAAGATACAAAGTACTTTCATTCACTAGCGAGATTAATGTCAGAGGGGCCAATATGAAATACGGACTATTTGTGACATCTGCTGAACAACAACGAAAAGCCCTAGGTACAAACACTCCAAATAGGAGGCCCAAACCACCTGGATCATTCCATGCAACTGCATGACCACAAACCCAGGAATGTTCTATTGAGCTTGTAAAACTATACTTCACAAAAGAAAGCCAACCTATTAAGCCATTATCACATTTAAGATGGAAGAGCAGAAAATTAACCTGCTGAAGAAAACAGTTCTTAGGAGCATGAGCTAGAATGAGGGCAGGTTAGGTGAGGGGGAAATGAAGTAGTGGCCTGAAAAGGAAGCACCTGAACTCAGGGTCAATAGAATAATTTACAAGTTGCACCAGGACAAATGAAATATTGCTTGAGAAAAGGCATGCTGGCATTTCATTTCATGCATGGGAGCTAGATTAGATTAAGTTGAGATTAAAAAACAAAACAAAACCCAATGCTATGGAGTCAGCTTCAACTCATAAATCTCTTTAGGTGTTTGCTGTTAGGTACCATGAAGTCAGTTCTGACTCAAAGTGACCCTGTATGGGCCTTTGAGGATGGCTGGTGGATCTGAACCAACCTTGTGGTTAGCAGTCCAGTGCTTATCCTACAGTTCCACACCAGGCAGCCTTATTTTTCTCCCACTGAGCAGCTGATGCGTTTGAACTGCTAACTTTTCAGTTAGCAGCCTGACATGTAACCCACAGTGCCACCAGGGAGCTAGGTTAGATTAAGCTGAAATACTGCTAACTAAACAAGACTTCTTTCCCTGTGAAGTTCTCCTATTAGACCCAGATACATTCAAAGTGCTTATAATTGGTTTGTCTTTGAGTTTAAGGAAGAGCTAACTGTGCTGTCGGCCTTCATAGATCAATCACACATCAAGAAGCAACACAGATAAAATCATTTCAGAAGTACGAGGTGAATCCATGGAGAATCAGGGTCTGACTTATACTTTTCGGGAACATAATTGTATGTACAGTAGGGACTCCGGTTATTCTAGCTAGTTACCACAGGCAAAAAAAAGAAAAACTCCAGTCATCTGAAAATCAAACCCGGGGTACGAGAGCTACTATCCTGAGTTAGTAAGGAACTTGAACTAGCTTTTCTTTCCCACATCTGATTCTATCTAATCTTTCTAACTAACTACTCCCAGCCACTTCAGTTTTCCTTCTCTGTCCTTTTCCACATACCTCTTTATTTGTCACTGTACAATGTTTAGTTACTTTGCCTAAAAATTCTCTTCAGAAGAAATTGGTATGCATAAATGTTACAGACTGGATATATCACTGGGAGCTAAAGACTTGAACTTAATTCTGAGTTAAATTTGCAAGAGAACAATTATTTATTCCAGAAAATAAACAAGGGCTTCAACTATTTAAAGAGCTGTTATGTAGCAGTGAAGGAGCTCTGGTAGCGTAGTGGTTATGAATCGGGCTGCGAACCGCAAGGTCAGCAGTTCGAAACTACCAGCTGTTCCACAGGAGAAAGATGAGGATTTCTGCTCCCGTAAAGATTTACAGCCTCAGAAACCCTATGCAGGGTCACTATGAGTTGGAACCAACTCTACAGCACATAACAACAACATCATAAGTCTGGAAGGCATCTGGTGTGGTGATGTAAGATAAGTACTGGACTACTAACTGCAAGGTTGGTAATTCAAACCCATATAACAGGGTTTCTATGTGTCAGAAAGAATTCAACAGCAATTAGGAACAGCTATGACAACAATGTGCAGCCAGAGTGCCCCTTGGAGGCCAAGATAGCCAAACTTCATCTCTCATACTTTGGACATATTATCAGGAGAGACCAGTCACTAGAGAAGGATATCATGTTTGGTAAGGGGAGGGTCACAGAAAAAGAGAAAGACCCCCAACGAGATGGATTGGCCAAATGGCAGCATCGATGGACTCAAGCATGGCAACAGTAGTGAAGTTGGCTCAGGATCAGGCAGTGTTTTGTTCTGCTGTGCATAATAAGGTCTCTATGAGTCAGTATCGACTTGATGGCACCTAAAAACAACAGCAAAGACAACAACGTAGGTCTGGAAAGGAGTGTTAGTGGCTTTGTAGGATAAAGCACTGGAATTCTAACTGCAAGGTCAGCAATTCAAACTCATCAGCTACTTCACAGGAGAGAGATGAGGCTTTCTAATCCAGTAAAGATTTACATACACAGAAACCCTATACAGGTAGGCTCTGAGTGAGAATAGACTTGATGGCACCAGGTTTGGGTTTGGTATACGTCTGGAAGGAATACTGGTGGGTCAATGGGTTAGGTGCTGAGCTGCTAATTGTAAGATAGTTGGTTCAAACCTACTGGCCACTCTGTGAGGAAAAGGCTCTCTGCTCCCATAAAGATTTATAGTTGGAAGCCCTGTGAATTAGACTCTACTGCACAGCAGTGGGTTTGGTTTTTGGGGATCCTTTAGTGGTGCAAATGGTTGATATGTTCAGCTGCTAACAAAAAAGTTAGAGGTTCAAGTTCACCCACAGTACCTGGAAAGAAAGATTTGGCAATTCTCTTCCAAAAAATCATTCAATGAAAACCTTACAGAGAACAGTTCTATTCTGATACACAATAGTCATCATGTGTCAGAATCAATTCAAGAAAACTGGTTTTGTAGTACTCAAAGGCAAGAGTCAACTGAATGGGCAAAAGGTACAGGCAAGTAGATTATGATTCAACAAGTTAAATTTCTTCAAAAATAGAAATGTTTGCCTTGTACAGTAGTGAAATCCTTATCATTGGACATGTTCAAACAGATCAGAAAACATTTCTTTTAAAAGTACAATGAGACTACGAGTTTGGCTGCTTCCGGCGCTTCCCTGACCAGGCAGTTCAGGTACAGCAGTCTCAGGGAAAAGAGGAGGAATCGCACATACGAAACCTCTGTCTAGCAGACAGACAGCCTTTGAACAAACATAAGATCTTATATTTCAACATTCTGAACTCTTTTTTTTAAAGATCAAATTGCTGAGGAATTACAGGCATTCTGAGCTTTTGCCTGCCTGCACGCGGCTCCCGCTTCCACGCCTGCGTCGGCGAGTGCCTCCACCCCCTGCAGACCTTGGAATGCAGGGCTAGAGCAACCCCACTTAGAAGGCTGCATTTCCAGAGAAAAGGAAGCATAAACTAACAAAGCCAAACAAATAGAGAGGGATATCGGCGCAGACATCAGGAAATTCAGGGCACTCACGGTACAGAGAGACTGAGAGAGGCATCTTTTACACCATCAAATACAGACACTACCTTCCTGCAGCCATTACCCCCAGCCCTCTACTACCCCGGCCTAGA
>NW_006408532.1:22709884-22718615 GCF_000296735.1 Chrysochloris asiatica | reverse complement strand
TTTCTGGGATATACCCTTTGGGTGGTTGATGATGCATGGAGGGGATTGGAACCATGGCAGTGAGATGATATAAGATGGAATGAATGTAAAACTAAAGTTCTCCCATGTAAACTATCATATAATTCACAATAAAACGTTAAAAAAAAAAAAAAGTACAATGAAAAGCAAAAAGGTACAACTAAATCAACTCTAAAGTCTACGGAATCTGTGAGTCTATGATAAATAATACATTGAAATAGTTTTTCCAAAATGGAAACTAATGCTAGGCTTCCAATATTAATTAACTCAGACTATTGTTTCTGAAATTTAGCTTGGATTTCTTGGAGAAATGTTGTTCCGCCAAAAATAAAATTTTATGGGCAAGAACACTGGAAAGCTTGTTGGGCCAGCTGCTATAATACTGTACCAAATATTATTCTGCAAAAGTTGACTTCATTATTACTATTCTAGTGTTGTTGCTAAGTACTACTCCTTTATTACACTTGTTGTTCTTGTTATGTGCCGTGGAGTCGGTTCTGACTCATAGCGACCCTGTATAGGGTTTCCGAGGCTGTAAATCTTTACGGGAGCAGAAAGCCTCATCTTTCTCCGGCAGAACAGCTGGTAGTTTCAAACTGCTGACCTTGTAGCTCACACCCCGATTCATAATCACTACGTGGTACTTATATGCCGTGGAGTCGGTTCCGACTCATATCGACCCTATATAGGGTTTCCGAGGTTGTAAATCTTTACGGGAACAGAAAGCCTCGTTTTTCTCTTGAGGAATGGCTGGTAATTTCGAACTGCTGACCTTGAGGTTACCAGCCCAACTTGTAACCACTATGCTACCAGAGCTCCTACAATACTAGTAGTAGCTACAAAAGACCTCCCTAAAGTATTGAAGAGCAAAGCTACCAATCTGAGAAGTACGATGCACCTGCCTTAAGCCATGCTATTTTCTATTGCCTCGTATGCATATGAAATTAGACAATGAATAAGGAAGACTAGAGAAAATCGATGCATTTGAATTATAGTGCTGGAGAAGAATCTTAAAAGTAACATGGACTACCAGAATAACTAACAAAACTATCTTAGTCTATATGCTTTAAAAAGTTGGAGTACATGGAAAGCAAACAATTAGAAGGGGGAAAAAAAAAAAACGGCCTGAAGGAAATATAACAGATTTTAGGGGACTTTGAAATACATGAAAATTAAATGTAATCCCTCCCAGAAATTTGAATAAAGTCTATAATTTAGCCAATCATATTAAATTAGTGTTACCTTCTGGTTATCATTACGATAATATGATTATGTATCAGAATGCCCTCATTGAAATACAAAGTGAAGTATTTAGAGGTAAAGAAGCATCATGACTTCAATCTGCTTCTACATTTTCAGAAAAATACTGGTAACGAATCGGGCTGTGAACCGCAGGGTCAGCAGTTGGAAACTTCCAGCTGTTCCACGGGAGAAAGATGGCGCGTTCTGCTCCAGTAAAGATTTACAGACTTGGAAACCCTGTACAGTGTCGCTATGAGTTGGAACCGACTCTATGGCATATAACAACAACAACAACAATATTTTATGGAAGGAGCTCTGGTAGCGTAGTGGTTACAAATCGGGCTGTGAACTACACGGTGAGCAGTTGGAAACTACCAGCTGTTCTGCGAGAGAATGATGAGGCTTTCTGCTCCCATAAAGATTTACAGCCTCAGAAACCCTGTATAGGGTCGCTATGAGTCAGAACCGACTCTATGGCACATAACAAAAACAACAAACCTATATATTTATAAGAAGTCAGGTTGGTACAACTGTGATGTGCTTTCCTGTTAAACAAACGATTGAGGGTTCAAACTCACCCAATGTTTGAACAGTGGCTCTGTCACATGGGACCAGAATGAGTTGAAATTGACTGGATGGCACCCACAACTACAATAACAACATCATAAATATTCGTATGCATATGTATGCACTGCATGTGTAGGAACACATATGTATAGATACTATACACACAGAGAGATAAAGAAGGATAAAGTAAGGTAAGATGGTCACCTTTAAAGGATTCTGGGAATATATAGGAATTCTCTGTAACATTTTTACAACTTTGCTGTAATTAAAAAGTTTTTCTTTAATTGAAAAATAAAAATATTGACATTGGCCCAAGCTTTTTGAGGAAGAACCTGGAGAAGGAAGGATGTAGTAGAAACCCCTTTCTTCTTTGCTTTTCTCCTTAAGACTGGGAAACACTGTAAACTATAAATCTCCTTGGGTCCTTGAAAGTTACTCTCATAGAGAGCAACAGTGAGGCCATTTGAGGTTTTACTACACCTGGGAACCCCCAGAATCTAACACAGGGCCTGGAATATACTCAGGGCTGGAGTCTGGTATGGCACTGTGGGATAAAGCACTGGACTGCAAAGTCAATTTGAACTGCAAGGTTGGTGGTTAAAACTAACCAGCTACTCCTCAGAAATCCTATACAGGGTAACTATGAGTCAGAACTGACTCAACGGCACTTATAAATAACAACTTATAAATAACGTAGTTAATGAATGAATGAACTGCAAAGGACTACAAAAAACAAATTATGTGCAATCCTCCATGTGTGTTATTCTGTCTTCCAAGTTGGAGACGTGTAGTTCTTCTGTCTAACTGGTTTGGTAGGAAGCATCAAAATGGAGAGCAGTACAATAAGGTCCTGATATAAGTGTTCTGTTTTTGAGGCGAAAGATCAACTGAGCATGTATTCTTGGACTGGCCAGCAATGGCTCATCTCATGTGTTCTGCGTGAGGAAAGGGTAGACATTTGAAGTACTATGTGTCCCAGCATTCAAGGTCTTTGTTGGATCACACATATGCACTGAAAAGAAGAAGAAATGAAGACTAAGATGCCTCAAGATGTAATCTGATACAATTTGATGAACTTGACCTACACCTATGGATGCAGTAGCTCAAAAGAGGGAACAAATCTTTACAACGAGGATTATTCCCACCCCCGCTATACACAGGGTAAACAGGAATGGGCAACTTGGACATTGGCTACCCAAAATGTGGGGGCTACAAAGGCAAGAAGTGACTGGATTACAAGCTTTCAAGAGGGAGCCTAGATCCAGAGGGCGTGGAGGAAAGGAGAATCTCCAGTGAGTACTATCCAATCTGTCTGGGCAGAACTGATGAAAGGAGATGGGGATAGCACTCATGTGGTATAACAGTGAATAATTACTATCAGGACTGACTGTTAGGATTGGAAATGTAAAGGTAGATGTCTTGCAACAAAAGGAGGGGAGTGGTTGACTTTGCAGGTCAGAAGCGGAGGCCCCTGGGACCATCAAGGGAAAAGAGAGGAGTGCAGGACCCTACCCAGAGAAATAGTGACGCCACAGATGGAGGCAGAGACAATGATGTGGAGAGATGGAGTGGCTGGAGACTCTAGACCCAGAGAGGGAGAGAGGCTGTGTGCTGATGACCTGGGGGGGCAGGCTTGACAAGGTATACCCTTTGGTTGGTTGATGAAGCAAAGAGGGGATTTTAACCATGGCAATGAAATGATACATGATAGGATGAATGCAAAGATAACATTGTTCCATGTACACTATCACACAATTCACAATAAAACAGTTTAAAAAAAAAAAAAAAAAAGATGCCTGAAGATAAGATTAAGGATTGAAAAAGCTCCATATTCAGCAAACCCTTCATGAATACAATGCCTCATTACATTTTGTTCTTCCTTCCAAGCCAACATGTACTTAGTTTTTCAAATTCACATAGACTATGCACAGAGGTCTGAAATTGGAATCATTTTAATTACTAAAGTTCAAGAAAGTTTTTAAAAAGCTGGTTAGCAGATGAAAAACGTGTCTTTGCTTCTAAAACTAGCTAATTCCAAAATACCCAGATTGTTTTCCCAGAGACATTCAATTCTGAATAGAGATGAAGGGGAGAAAAAAATTTAACCCACAGACAACCAAAGGGAAAGCATTAGGAGATATTCCTATACCCCATGCATAAAAATCAGGACCTAGAAAAAGAAGTTCTGGTGTGGTGCTGGACTGCTAACCAAATGGTCAGGAGTTCAAATTGACCAGCCCTTTCTCAGAAACCCCAGAGTGTCGCTATGAGTCAGAACTGGCTTCACGGCACTTACCAACAGGAGAAAGTGCTTTATCTATTCACATCACAATTTCACAATCATGAACAGTGTGTCATAATATTTCAGAAAATAAATAAATAATAGATGAGGCAAGCCATGGCACATAACAGAGGGCAGAGCTTCAAATTGTAAACCTAATTTGCATATTAATTTTTGCTTTAATAAGGAATACGATTTTCGAGGAATCTCTCACTGAGCATGCCATGCTCACTGGTAGGAACTTGTTCACAATTTATTTGAAAATGAGCTCACACAGCAAACCCAAAACATAATGAAAATCAAGCATCCTAATCAATAAATAATGGGCAGGGAACCCAGAGAGTTACTGGGACAAGTTGGGGCAGCTGTTCTTGCTTCCTGTTTACTTGACACCTCTGAGCGGCCAATTAATTCTCAGTCAGAAGTCAGTCAGTCCCTTCCTCAAACTTAAAAAGGAGAATTTGCCCTCAAACACCTTAGTTACTATTAGTCTGTTTTCCTTGTGTCCCTCACTCACCCCAATTTCCTCTCTCCCACTTCCAAGTAGTCATCTTTTTCTAAAATTGGGGTAGGAAGCCTGGGCTTATCATACTTACTTCTAGATTTACCCTGGAATATGCTGTCTGTACAACCTAGCAGAATTTGGAGCAAAGCCAAAGTATAAGAAAGATGCACAATTAACCCTAGAAGGCATTGTGCTATACAGTAACCTGTAGAGTAGGCGCCTGCTTCTACCTGTTCATTTGTGCTCAGTATCCACCAGTTCCAGACACAGTCCAATACTTAGTTAGGTCAAAGGCATAGCTCTACTAATAGCAGCTAAGAGTGACGATTCATTGTGAGCCAAGGCCTGTCCTAAGGGTTCTAGAAGAGATCCTTCCTTGTATGGCTCTCATAACCTCAGATCTGTATGCAAAAAAAAAAAAAAGCATGATATTCTTGGTAGTGATTCTGTTCCTTGGAGTCGGTTCCGACTCACGGCAACCCCGTATAGGGTTTCCAAAGCTATAAATCCTGACAGGAGCAGAAAGCCTCATCTTTTTCCTGTGAAACCACTGGTAGTTTCAAACTGCTGACCATAATATTAGCAGTCCAACTCGTAACCACTACGCTACCAGAACTCCTTAACACTATCACTTATATTCTTAACAATGATATTCTTAACACTAAATAAATCCCAAATCTCTCTTTCCCTCTTTCCTTCTCCATCTTCCAAAAGAACTCATCCCCATTTAGAGACTGGTACGACCCCTGGAGATTATGGCCCTTAGTCACCCTTCAGGTCTGGAATGGAACTCTACTGTAAGGTTCAATTTTCAGGGACATAATACCACTAGAGAGGTACACATACCTTAGACTAATCAACTAGGTGAGATCAAAAATGCAGCATTGACCCAAAGACAAAGTTTACAAGGGTTAGGAAAGGAAGAATGGAAAGAGGAAACAAAGGGAGGAAGTGGACTAAATGATGTTACATTGGGGAAACTGCAATCAATGAGATGAAATAAAATGTGTGTAAATTGTTGAATGGAAAACTGATGATCTGCTCTGTAAACTTTTACCCAATTCATATTAAAAAGTTACAAAAAAGAAAGAAAGAAAACCCATTCCTATGGGTACCACATGGTGGTATATCAACTGAGATGAGAAGGGTATATCAGCAAAAATCAAGCCGTTGTCTATTCCTTGTCTGAAGAGAAAGCAATGGCACTTGAACAAAGCATAGCATGACACTCTAGAAACTTGAGCCTTCATACTGGTCACCATCTCCTAGTATGATATTACCAATGAAAAATGCAGAAGCTTTGCCTCTTGGTCCCCACCCAGATGGGTTCTTCTTACCTTTGGTTCCATTGAAATGAAACTGTGGGTTCCTCTGCTTGAGAGAACTGCCCTTTTAATCGTCCTGCTATGGTAGAAGTGGTAGTAGTCCTTCAGGGCCCCAATCTGCAAAGGCAGAATGAAAAGGAAGGAGCAAAAGAAAAACATTAACGCATGAAAAAGAATTTTCTGTTGTCCTGTTGTTTCATTAAAATAAAATTTAAAAAAACCAAAAAGGTCCATAAATTATGCATTTGCTTGTTGTGCTTAAATGTTACTTGAGCCTTAGTGATTACTTTTCAAAAGGGACATGTGATATGAAATGGAGTGTCCCTGAGGCAATGACAATAGAACTAAAGATTGATTATAATGGGTAGCTCAGACTGTCCATATCTCTCTTTTAATGTTTATATGCAGCGTTTTCAATAATTCTCTATCAGTTTATAACCAAATGTGGAGACAGATGGGAAAAAATATCAAACAGCTATTTGGCTATTAAACCACACTGCATTTTGTTTGCTCCCAGAAATGTACAATGGAACTGCCTTGTTAGATTATTTATATCATTAATTTTAAATAAGTTTTAAGCAGGAGGTCATTCACAAAGATAGCATTACTTAGGTTCCTGACTTTAGTAAGCAGTATAATTATACAGCCGTCATTCATTTATTTCAAAACAAAAAGTGGAGTGGCAAATTCTTAAACAAAACTAAGATCCTACAGCTATCTATCAAATAAGGTTTCTGCATAAAAACCATTCAATACACTGTATCTTATCCATTTCTTTAATATCTTAGTCTTTTTGTTTACATATCCCTTTCCTTAGTTAAAAACATTTAAGTCTGTTTTATAGGTTTTCTAGTGTGATGCTATAGGGTCTGTACCTGACTTTGAATCACAAGGTCGGCCGTTCAAACTCACCAGCTGCTCCTCAGAAACACTATACAGGGTCACTATGAGTCACAACCAAGTCGAGAGCACTTAACAATAACAGGTCTGTTTAACATAGCTTTGAAAATAAGTCCTTGACCACGTTCAGAACACAAACTAGAAAAATCTGCCAAAAGAGCATTTATCAGTAAATTATAAAACTTGGACTATTCAATGAAGATAGGGGAACTTGAACTATTTAATGAAGATAGGAGAGCTTAGTTTCTTAGTTCCTACAGACACACACCAAAAGTGTCTCCTCAGGTAGCTCGTATACACTTACATGGATGGCTCAGTTTCCTTTCCCATAAAATTGAATTTTGGACTAATTAATTATGCAGCTCTCAAATTCCACTCTTTGACAATGAGATTTTGCTTAGTTTGGTCAAATACACCAAATGATTATTTCTCCACAACTGCCTGACTCTGTCCCTAAAACAAGAATGAGCATCACAGGATGTTTTGCAATTGGGACAATTTTTTTAAAATTGGCCTTGTCTAACTTAATAAAAGACAAAGTAATTGACTCAACTTAATTTTTCCTTTTAAAAGGTTTAGGTTTAATTTTTCCTTTTCAGCACATTCTCAAATATCATCTCATTCTTTCCAAAGACGAGCAACTCAATTTCTGTCCTCTTTTCTGGGACTTCAGGCTCTGACTGACTGTTTCATCATCATTTAGATCTGAAAGAAAGTTTAGAGTCTCCCATCCGGTTTTTGGGGGTTGGTTTTTTTTTTTTGTTTTTTAGTGTTGTTGTTTTTGTTGTTGTTGTTTTGTTTTGCTTTTTAAATACACACTGCCAGACCTAAATAGAAAAGATCCTGGGTGGATGAGCAAGGAATGTGGGCATCTCTGAACTCAAGGACCAGGACCTGCAAAGTGGTAAACAATGACCAAGAGGGCGTAGGCGCCAGCAGGAGCCTCCAAGAGTGATTCAAGGATGGATTTACAGGCTGGTTTTCAGATTCCAGAGGACTAAGGGTAGAGTCAGAAGGGGCCCTGTAACCCTTTAGAAGAAATCTTAAAATCACAAGAAGCTTAGAATTTCCATCTCAAGCAGGTTTTGCAAAGTGTATTCACTGGGAGCTTCTAGAGTTCCACGTTCTCAGAATATACACTTGCTGAGGAAGTACCTTACAGAGGACCCATTGCTAATGTGAAAAATAGCACTGTGTTTGAAATCATCTCTACTGAACCACAATTAAACTTTGTTGATTATAATAATAGCTGAATTCAACTAAACCCAAGGACTTCTGATGTGGCACTATAGGATCAGCACTGGACAGCAAACCACAAAGTTGGTGGTTCAAACCCAACAGCTACTCCTCTGAAACCCTGTACAGGGTCATTATGGGTCAGAACTGACTTGATAGCACTTGAACAACAAGTAGTCCTGGTGTGGGGCTATAGGATAAAGCTCTGGGCTGCTAACCACAACGTCAATGGTTCAAACCTACCAGTCACTCCTCAAAAACCCTAATGAGTTGGAACTGACTCAACAGCACACATTAAACCCTTATAGTGTAGTGGGTTACACACTAGACTGTTAACCACAAGATCAGCAGTTCAAGCCCACCAGCCACTCCAAGGGAAAAAGGTGTGGCTTTCTACTCTGCACTGGAACACAAACTCAGTTTGAACCACAAGATGGGCAGTTCAAACTCACCAGTCACTCCTTGGAAACCCTATACAGGGTTACTATGAGTTGGAATCAACTCAATGGCAGTTGTTTTGATTTGGTTTTGTATGAAATTAAAACTTTGCAGTCCAGCGCATTAACCCACAGTACCACACCATACATATATAGCCTTCTGGTGTGGCTCTGTAGGATAGGCACTGGACCACAAACTACAAGATTGGCAGTTCAAACC
>NW_006408532.1:22703210-22709609 GCF_000296735.1 Chrysochloris asiatica | reverse complement strand
ACCCTCGGAAACCCTGTACAGGGTCGCTATGGGTCGGACCCGACTACTCGATGGCACTTAACAACAACAACAACATATCTATATCTATATCTATATCTATATCTATATCTATATCTATATCTATTGGAGTCCTGGTGGGGCACAGTAGGTTAATGCAAGGTCAGCAGTTCAAACCCACCAGCCCTATGCAGGGTCGTTATGAGTCTGAACCAACTTGACAGCACTTAACAGCAACAACATATATCTACACACACTATGGAGTTTCAATAAGTTTAAGGAAAAATGCAATTTAAAAATGAGATTTGTCCACGAATTTTTGAAGTCTCCCCTTGTGTGTATACATACCAAAACAAAACTCACTGTCATAAAGTCAATGGCAATTTGGAGCTCCCTGTATAGCATTTCTGAAACTGAGAATCTTTATGGGAGCAGACAGCCTCATCTTTTTTCCTCAGAATGACTAGTGATTTTGAATTGCCAACCTTTAAGTTAATAGTCCAGTGCTTATTCTATAGTACCACCAGGGCTCCTTGTATATTGCTATTGTTATTAAGTGGCATTAAGTCAGTTCTGACTCAAAGCAGTCCTGCATAGGGTTTCCAAGAAGCAGGCTAGTGCGTTTGAACCTCCAACTTGAGATTAACAATTCAGGGCTCATCCTACAATGCCACACAAGGACTCCTTGTATATATGTACTTATATACATGTTTATGTCTCTCATCTATTAACCTATTAATATGCATGTGCTTTATTGGCAAGAATTATATCTTATATTCTTTCAACAGCACCAAGCATGCTGAGGGTATTTAATAAACATTAAGAAGAAAAATGTCATAACATGTTAGAAATTATTCAAAACAAAGACAGTGTATGAAAACAGAGCAGTGGTATTATTTATAAACACATTCCATTTAGCTCCTCTGAGGTAATGTAAAACAAAAGATGACTGTGTTTCTATGTTATGAAATAATAACAGGCACCAAAACAAGAAACAGTATATAACCAATATAGCAGCATTTTATAACTGAGTCAAAAACAATAGCAGATACATCAAGGCCAATCTTTGTCTTGCTGTTGTGAAGCGCTGTTGCGTCAGTTCTGACTCATAGCAACCGTGTATAGGGTTTCCAAGGAGTGACTGATGAGTTGGACTGGCCAATCACGTGGTCCACAGCTTTATTCCTCAACGCCAGGACTCCGATCTTTGCCTCGACACTATATAAGATAAGGCTCCTGTGTACTGTTACAGCACAAACATTCCATTCTACCTAGTGCCACAGCTCCAAGTACAGCTATGAGTAGATGAGCTTCATCTTTGGTTCCTAATTGTGTCACATTTTTGTGCTTTTCCTGCCTTACCGGTAGCACCTCACTTCTGCACCCAGACTCTGTACGATAAGCACTGGACTGCGAACCACAAGGTTAGCAGTTCGAGTCTATCCGCCTCTCGGAGAAAGGTAAGGCTTTCTGCTTCTGCAAATATGCACAGCCTAAGAAGCCCCATATAGGTTGGCTTTGAGTTGGAAAATCCGAAGGCACTTAACAACTCTTCCTCAAACAAAAGTGTGTTCTTAGGGAAGACTTTTATAAATGTTTATATTCAGGCATAAATGACTGATAAGATTCAAGGTCTTTGTTCTCATCAGGACAGAAAAGTATAAACTAAAGCCAAATAAATGAGCCCATCTTGATGTTTTTAAGCACCATCGAGTTGGTTCTGACTCACAGGGACCCTGTATTGGGGTTTCCGAGGAATAGCTCGTGGGTTTGAACCATCAAACTTGTGGTTAGCAGTCCAGTGGTGCTTATCCTACAGCACCATACCAGGAGTTCATAGTGGTGGTTGTTATGTACCGTTGAGTCAGTTCTAACTCATGGAGATCCTGGGTAGGGTTTCCAAGGAGCAGTTAGTGAGTTTGAGCCACCGACCTTGTGGTTCAAACCGACCTTGATGTCCAGTGCTTATCCTATAATGCTCTATAGTGCCTGTCTATTTAGAAAAAAAGGCTCATCACCAGAATTACTTTTCCCAGAAGCAGGAGGAAAACTTGCTAGCATTCCCAAATCCTCAAGTCACAAGGAGCTATAGACTTCTAAGCAGAAAGCTGGGAGCCTAAGACCCATGTTTTAGTTTGGCCCTAGCCCAGATGAGGAGCTTCAGAGCTCATTCACTACTAACAGTCTCACTGATGTTTGCAGTTAAAAACCTTTTCACGTTAATGACTTTCTATATATAGTTTGCAGCTTCCTTATATCTAATGACATAGGGTGACCCACCGTGCTGGTTGGGCTGAGATGTTTCCAGGACACAGTCTTTCAGAGCTAAAACTGGGTCAGTCCCAGGCAAACAGAGATATAATAAACCAAGGTCATGGGCACTCGGGTTACCCTGATGAAACTGTCAGTTTTCTCAAGTGGTTTGGTCTGCCTTGTTTTTCCCTCTTGCCCCCTCCAATTTATAGATCTCACCAAGTTTTGTACTCTTATTTGAAAAGTTATTTACCTCTCTTCTATAAATTAATAACAACAACTACAACATGGGTGAAAATTAGAACAGATGTTTCACAAAAGAGGATATACAAATGGTCAATAAGCACATGAATAGATATCCAAATGCAAATTAAAATTTTAATGAGATATGAGATAGTACTACACATCCATGAGAATGGCAAAAGTGAAAAAACAGATAATCCCAAGTCTTAGTGAGATTGTGGAGCATTTGAACATCGATGCTAATGAGAGTGAAAAATGGTTCAAATAATTTGGAAAATAGTTTGTCAATTTCTTATGCAATGCAGGCCTTCCTCAGAACACAGCCATTTTCATTCCTACTTTAAAAGAAGTGAAGACATAATTCCAAGCAGAATTCATACACAAACGGGCATTGCAGCTGTCTTCAAAATAACTCCAGACTGAAAATATCGCAAAACATCCTTCGACAAGTGAATCAGGATAAATAAATGGTGATGTAGCCATATAATGGAGCGCTGGTGGCACCATGCTTAGCGCGTGCCTGCTAAGGGAAAGGATGGAAGTTCAGACCTACTAACTGTTCTTCGGTAGCAGTTGGCTTCCCTTAAAGATTTACAGCCTAGGAAACACTCTGGGGCTGTTCTACTCTGTCCTATAGGGTTGGCACTCAACAACTCAGTAGTAAAAAGTAACAAACCATTGATATATGCCACAACATGGATGAATCTCAAAGCATGCTGACACAAGAGTGCTTACTGCATGAATTTCTTGATATAAAATTGACAGCTCAAACTGAGACAAGTGACAAAACAGATGAGTGATTGCCGGGGGGATAGAGTCCAGGTTGACTGTTAAAGACCTGGGGAAACTTGAAATGTTAGTAATGTTCTGTATTTAGATTGCAATGGCAAATTCATGGGTGTAAGAGCTTAAGTGTGTTGGAAACAAGTCACCTTGCAAATGCTCAATGAATCTTTTCCCAGTATCATGTTCAGTAGCATCACAATGATGACTTGAAATCAATAATGATCGAAATATTTGCCTCACAAAATATTAGCAATAGGGTCTTCCCTTCCTGGCTCCCCTTACCCTAACCTGTTTGAGAATAGGGGTTTCTTTGTTATGTTAATGTAACCACAAAAGAGTAAGTGTGCCCTAAACCAAATCACTACTCAGAGATGGACTGTCTACAATCAAGGAAGGAACCCAGAAACCCAGAAGTGTTTTCCTGGAAAGGAAGGAATCCACATGACCAATCTCCTAATTTGAACTTTTAGCCTCCAGAATTATGAGAAAACAAATTTCTGTTCTTTAACCTTTCACAAGTGATATTTGTGTTACAGCAGCACTGGTTTACAAAACTACAAATTACACCCTTTTGACTTCCCTGAAGAGTCACTTTTAGAAGAACACCACTGAATGTATATGTTTGTTAACATCCATCCAACTGTAGACTGAAATGGCTACATTTTCTTGCACATAGCTTCTCTCTTAATAATGATGACTTGAAAAGTTTTAAGTGCTCACTGATGAGCTCTGTTTCCAATCTGTAGGTTGGGAAACAGAAGAATGAACATAGTTAGCTGGAACTGGAATGTATCCTCCAGGTCATATCTCCTCCTTCCTCTCAGGTGAAGTTGGGAAGAATCCACTCACCAAGATCACAGCTCTTGCTGGCAAGAGCTGGCCTCCTTCTTCTCACAGCTCAAATTTGACAAGTGTAAAATTTCTGCTTGATAATCCCATGTTCAATTTAGATGGAAAATTATGGAGGCAGAGCATGAATACATTGCTTTCCTTTCATTAAAATGTAAAAGGCAATGCTTCCTTTAGTGTTTCCACATATAGCAAGAATGTTAAAACAATTTTAATTATTTGCTTTCTCAGTTCCAAAGATTATAACATCAAGGAAGAATGAAAGAAAAGTTGGATATGATTGCTTTCCTCAAAGTCACCAAGAACATTCCCAACCCCAAGGTCTTTTGCATTTACTTTTCCTCTGCCTGAAATGCTATTCAAAGTGTTTTGTAGAGTCCCATGTACCCAACTCTATTGTTGTTGCTGTTAAATGCCATGGAGTTGGTTCTGACTCATAGCGACCCTGTATAGGGTTTTCAAGGAGTGGCTGGTGAGATTGAACCACTGACCTTGAGATTCAAACAGACCTTAAGGTCAAGTGCTTATCCTACATTACCACACCAGGACCCAAATCTACAGGTCCATTCAAATATTATTCCCACTACATCCCATTCCCTTACTCTTACCAATAAGTTGTTGTAGTTAAGCACCAAGGAGTTATTTCCAACTAAAAGTGACTCTGTATAGGGTTTCCAAGGAGCCACTGGTGAGCTTGAACCTCCAGCCTTCTGGTTCAAACAGACCTGGCATTCTAGCGCATTAACCCACAGCACTACACCAGGACTCCTTACCAATGTTGTTGTTGTTGTTAACTGCTGTCAAGTCAATTCAGACCCATAGCGACCCTGTACAGGGTTTCTGAGGCTGTAAATCTTTGATGTTGTTGTTGTTAGGTGCAATCGAGTCGGTACCAACCCATAGCGACCTTATGCACAGCAGAATGAAAAACTGGGGCAACCTCACTAATGTTGCCACACTTGAGTCCATCGATGTTGCCACTTGGCCAATCCATCTTGATGGTGTCTTCCTCTTTTTCCCTGACCCTCCACCTTACCAAACATGACATCCTTCTCCAGCAACTGATCCCTCCTGACACTATGTCCAAAGCATGAGAGACGAAGTTTGGCCATCTTGGCCTCCAAGGAGCACTCTGGCTGCACTTCTTCCAACACAGATCTGTTAGTTCTATGGGAAGCCCATGGCACTTTCAATATTCTCCTCCAACACCATAACTCGAAAGCATCTATTCTTCTACAGTCTTCCTTATTCACTGTCCAGCTTTCACATGCATATGAGGTTATTGATAATACCATGGCTTGGGTCAGGCGCACCTTAGTTCTCAAGCTGACATCTTTGCTCTTCAACACTTTAAAAAGGTCTTGTGCAGCAGATTTGCCTCATGCAATACGTCATTTGATTTCTTGACTGCTGCTTCCATGAGTGTTGATAGTTGATCCAAGAAAAATGAAGTCCTTGACAACTTCAAACCTTTCTTCTTTGATAAGAATGTTGTTTATTGGTCTAGTGGTGAGGATTTTTGTTTCTTCATATTGAGATGTAATCCATATTGAAGGCTGTGCTCTTTGATCTTCATCAGTAAATGTTTTAAGTCCTCTTCACTTTCAGTAAGCAAGGTTGTATCATCTGCATATCGCAGGTTGTTAATGAGTCTTCCTCCAATCCTGATGCCACGTTTTTCTTCATTTCTCGGATTATTTGTTCAGCATACAGATTGAATAAGTATGGTGAAAAAATACAACCTTGTTGCACACCTTTTTTAATTTTAAAACATTCGGTGTTCCCATGTTCTGTTCAAACAACTTCTTCTTGGTCCAGGTACAGGTTCCTCATGAGCACAATTAAGTGCTCAGGAATACTCACACTTGGCAATTTTGTCCATAGCTTGTCATGATCCACACAATCAAAAGGCTTTGCATAGTTAATAAAGCACAGGTAAACATCTTTCTGATATTCTCTACTTTCAGCCAAGATCCATCGGACATCAGCAAGGATATCCCTCATTCCACGGCCTCATCTGAATCTGGCTTGAGCCTCTGGAAGTTCTCTGTCAATGTATGATTGTAGACGTTTCTGTATTACCTTTAACAAAACTTTACTCGCATGGGATATCAAAAAGATTGATGATTTCCACATTCCACTGGGTCACCTCTCTTTGGAATAGGCACAAATATGGATCTCTTCCAATCAGTTGGCCAGATAGTTGTCTTCCAAATTTCTTAGCAGAAATGAGTGAGTGCCTCCTGTGCCGCCTCACTTTCTTGAAAGATT
>NW_006408532.1:22678064-22702385 GCF_000296735.1 Chrysochloris asiatica | reverse complement strand
AGCTTCAATTTGAATTTGCATATGAGTAATGTGATGGTCTGTTCCACAGTCTGCCCGTGACTTTGTTTTCACTGATGATGTGGAGCTTTTCCATCGTCTCTTTCTGCATATGTAGTCAATTTGATTTCTATATATTCCATCTGGTGAGGTCCATGTGTTAGTCACCTCTTATGCTGTCTAAAGAAGGTATTTGAAATGAACAAATCATTGGTTTTGCATAATCCTATCATGCATTCTCCAGCATCATTTCTATCACCAAGGCCATGTTTTCCAGCTACTGATCCTTCCTCTTTGCTCCCAACCTTTGCATTCCAAACACCAGTAATGATCAATATATCTTGATTGCATGTTTTATCTATTTCAGAGTGAAGAAGTTAGTAGAATTCTATAAAAATTTCCCTAGCTATAAACCTTCCAAGCTTCTAAATATTCCTTTATATGTGGTTCAGAGTTCTATCACCATCCCCTGAGCCTGCTTTGTCCAGTATTCTGTGTTGTTGCTGATGGACCTCCTCACTGTACATCTACCTGATCCACCATCTTGGTAGCTTGTGTAAATTTTTGTTGTTGTTGTTAAGTGCCTTCAAGTCAGTTCCGACCCATAGCGACCCTGCACAGGGTTTCCGAGGCTGTAAATCTTTACCAGAGCAGAAAGCCTTATCTTTCTCCCGTGGAGTGGCTGGTAGTTTCGAACTGCTGACCTTAAGGTTCGCAGCTGAATTCGTAACCACTATGCTACCAGAGCTCCTTTCCTTACTAATATGATCCCTTATTATTTTATTCTAAACCATCTGATCTGGAAGAAGGAAAACCCAGTCCCACCCCCATCCCACTCCTGATAGTTCACCTTCAAAGCAAGTAAACCAAAACATCTTGACTACAAATCTAAACAAATATATAAGAAACAGATGCAACAGTCCTACCAAGGAAATGGAAAATGCAGCAAACTGAGTAAGCACAAATTTTTTCCAACCCCATAGTCTGTTCCATTAGTCACATGAAATATGAGATTCACCTGAAAGCAAACCATGGAATCTCATTGTTAGGAAAGACTTTAACAAGTCTTCCTGACCTCCCCTCTGGAGGAATCCATTCTTTGAAGTGGCAAGTTGTTGTTCACAAGTGCCATTGTGTCGATTCCAACTCATAGAGACTCAGTCTATAGGGTTTCCAAGAAGTGGCTGATGGATTTGAACTACCGATCTTGTGGTTTAAACTTGCAGTCCAGTGCATTATCCTGCAGTGCCCACCAGGACTCCATTGTTGTTGTTGTTGCTGTTTTTGTTAAGTGCCATCAACTCAGTTCTGACTCATAGCAACCCTGTGTAGAATTTCCAAGATGCAGCTAGCAGTCTAGTGCTTATCCAACAGCACCATACCAGGACTCCTACTTATCATAAAAGTAACTTATAGAAGTTCTTAAAATTGGAATATTTTTAGCATAATCAAATTGGTCAACAAAATAAAATTCAGAAACCCTTCTGCTTATTTTTAATACTTGAAATGTAAAAACTTTTTAATTTACATTTACTCTATTGAATACCAATGTCTACATTACACTGTGCGTTTTCAGCCTGTCTAGATAGTCATTTAGTTACTAGGTAAGTACGATCAAAGACAAGGTAGAGAGAGCAGGAACAAAACAAAGTCGCGGCTCACATGGAGCTATATTCAGAGTCCATCATCTGCCATTGTGTCAACTGCAAATCTGAAATTTATATCTTCTCTATTGAATCAGAATATTTTTTCCAAGAGTACTCAAATAATATTTTATATGATTATATCTGTATATTATATTACTGATAAAGATTATTTGGGTTCAACATTCATATTAAAATAAGTTTGTACTGTTATTTAAAAATGAACTGGAAAGAACATAAAGGTTTTATTGTCTTCCATCCTGGTGTGGCTCTGTGAGTCAATGCACTAGAATGCAAATTCGGTTTGCAATGCAAGGTCTATGATTCAAGCTCACCAGCTGCTCCTCGGAAACTCTATACAGGATTCCTATAGGTCAGAATTGACTTGACGGCACTTACCAACAACAATTTTCGTTCTTAGAAACCCTTCAAGCATGGGACCAAACTCACCCCCTTGACTCAACTTTCAGCCAAAAGACAGACAGATCTATAAGATGAACAATAATATCAGGGACGTAGCCACTCCTTACAATTAGCCATTCAAGATCAAAAGGACAGTATTTGTCCAGGAATAAGGATCAGCACTGGACTGCGAACTGCCGAGTAGGTAGTTCAAACTCACCAGCTGCTCTTTGGAAACCCTCCCTATACAGGGTGTCTCTGTGAGTCAGAACCGAACCCACATCACTTAACAACACCAACAAAGCTTAGAAGTCAGGAAGGGATAGGACAGGAGGAGGGCGGGAAATGGTAAACACAGGAAGGAAGGAAGTGAGAAGGGCACTGTTACATTGGAATTGTAATCAATGTCACACAACAAAATGTGTATGAATTGTTCAATGGAAAAGCCTATTTGCTCTGTAAACTTTCACCCAAATCATTTAAAAAAAAAATGTGTTTTAATTACCTGAGCCATCTTGAAACTTAAAAGCAATCTTAATGCATCTACTCACAATCTGTTGTTGCTGATATTGAGTGCTGTGGAGTCAGCTCCAATTCATAGCAACCTTGTATAGGGTTTCCCAGGAGCAGCTGGTGCTGGATTTGAACTGCTAACTTCCTGCTCAGCAGGTCAGTGCTTATCCTATAGCACCACACCATGTGTCCCACCCTTCGCCTAGAAGATTCCAAATTAAGGATTTGAGTTAAGGCTGGGGGGGGGGGGGGTGGTAGTTGTTAAGTGTAGTCAAGTCAGTTCCGACTCATTGCGAGGAGTGGCTGGTGAGTTTGAACCACACAAGCCTTTTGATTCTGACCGACCAGAGCAGTTATTTACTTTTTTAAAATTTCCAAGTGATTCTAATGAGCAGCCTAGGTGAAGAACCACTGTTCTCATCTATACATCTACGTGTCCAAAACCATTTACTACCTGAATTCTGCCATCTACAGGCATATATTCCTATCAACTGAATTAAAATAAGTTTCTTGTTGCTGTTAAGTACCATCAAGTCAATTCCGACCCATAGCGACCCTGTGTAGGGTTACCAAGGAGCAGCTGGTAAGCCTGAACCACCGACCTTGCATTTCAAACAACTTTGCAGTCTGACACATTAGCCCACAGCGCCACACCAGGACTCCAAAGTGTAAGGGAGCAGAAAGCCACATCTTTCCATCACACAGGCCCTCAGGTAGTGCCCAACCATGCACCTTGAGATACAAGGTGCGACTCACAACCACTACACTACATTATATTTGATTTCAGCATGTATTTAACTGGTATGTGTTAGTTATTTACTCATTTATCTGGTTATTTCAAACCCCACCGACCCAAAAACAAAAAAAATGTATTTAACATAACCAGATTTAGAATTCAACATTTTATCATACTGGCAAAGAGGCTATTTTGAGTTCTACAGTCTTTTAAATGACCCAATTCTTTCTTATATAAGCAGATTCAGCATGTAAATGTTGAGAGGCATTAAAAACATAGGACAGAGGCCATGAAAGCTTATAGGCCCAGTTTAATGCTCTGGTCAGTGACAACATGGTCATCATCAATGAAAAATTAGTGATTGTTCCAAGATGCCGTGCCCATTCATCCCCATATTGGTCCTTAGTGGGGAAAGCATGATTAGCACAGTGACTGCTGTTGATATTTACCATAGCATCAGCTCCAACTCATGGTGACCCACGTACAAGAAAACAGAAGGTTGTTCAGTTTTGTACCACCTTCATGATCGTTTAGGAGATGAGGTCAGTGTAGTGGTCACTGGGCATTTTAGGTACTGCCAAACCATGAACACTTACTTTCAGCACTGCATAGGACAATATTTCTTATGGTTCACAGAGTTTTCATTAGGTAATTTTTAGGAGCAGATCTCCAAGTTTTTCTTCCTAGTCTATTTTAGTCTGGAAGCCCTGCTAAAACCTATCCACCATGGGTGACCCTGCAGGTATTTGAAATACCAGTGGCATAGATCCCAGCATCCAGCAACATGCAAGTCACCACAGTAGGACAAACTGACAGAAGGATGCAGGAGCACTGTAGCATTGTGACTACAAAACTGGGCCCAAAGCAGGAGAATAAGAAGTAAACAGCAATATTTCTGACATAATGGCAGCAGGGAAGTGGTTTATATGGACTAAAATATAGCACTGAATTGGCTTTATGTATCAAATGTGAAGTTCTGAATCTTAAGTAGATGTGAGGTTGGGACCTGTCTTGCTGCTGGTGGTGGTGGTGGTGGTGGTGGTTGTGTGCCATGGAGTCGGTTCCGACTCATAGCGACCCTGTATAAGGTTTCTGAGGCTGTAAATCTTTACGGGAGCAGAAAGCCTCTTTCTCCCAGGGAACAGCTGGTAGTTTTGAATTGCTGAACTTGAAGTTAGCAGGCCGACTCGTAACCACTACGCTACCAAAGCTCCTTGGGACCTATCTTAGGCAAGGTTTTATATATATATATATATATATATATATATATGTTCATATCAAGGAAATAGCTTATAATTGTAGAGTCCCAGGTCCTCATCTCCAGCAGAAGAGAGCAAGCTTTTCCTGCATGTCCATTATATTGGGAGCAAGCCAAACCCCCAATGAAACAGCCTTTCAATTGTTTGGCTGTTTACAGTCAATCCTCAATTATGCTGTATTAGATTTCACCATGGGAATAAGCACAGCTCAATTGTCAAACCAACCCAGTCAAGTTGACACAAAACACTAACTATCACAGGTCCTATATCCTTATAGCTCTCAAGGCTCAGTCACTGTGGGCAGCTGACCATTTTCCCATGTAAACACCTATTAAAGCTAAAACCAAACCCACAGCCATCAAGTTGATTCTGATGCATAGCACTTGATTTTGTTGTTGTTAAGTGTGGTTCAGTTGGTTCCAACCCATAGCAACCCTGTATAGGGTTTCCAAGGAGCTGTTGGTGAGTTTGAACCGCCGACCTTGAGATTCAAACCGACCTTGTGGTTCAGTGCATTAACCCATTTCTGAGGCTGTAATTTTTTTATAGAAGCAGACTGCCTCATGTTTCTCCTGAAGAGTGCCTGGTAGATCTGAACCAATGTCCGTTCTCTTAGGAGCCTAGTGCTCAACCCACTGTGCCAGCAGGGGTTAGAGAACTATTAGAATTCCAGAAGGGCTCCTTTAAGAACTCTTAGAATAGCTAATATGAAAAACAAACATGCAATGCACTAAATGATAGGGAGGATGTGGAACAACTGGAACTCACATTAAAACAATTTGGCAGTTGCTCATAAAATTAAATATTCACTTACTATATGATCCAGCTATCCAATTCCTAGAGAAGAAATAAAAATAAATGAAAATTTACATTCAGAAAAAAACTTATATGTGAATGTTTATAGTAGCTTCAGTCATAATCCACAAACACTGGAAACAAGCCAAATGTCCTTCAACTGGTGAATGGATTTTTTTCAAATGGTATATCCATACAATAGAATGCTACTTGGTAATAAAAAGGAATCAACTATTGAATTCCTCATGGATGTGTCCCAAATGAATCGCACTAAGGAAAAAAAAAGTCAGACTCAAAAAGCTATATATTGTATGATTCCATTTATATGATATTCTGGAAAGGAAAAACCATGCCAGCATCAATGGTCGCCAAAGCCTAGGGGTGAGATGAGAGGCTAATTACAAGGTAGACTAGAGGATTTTTGAGGTGATGGCAAAAAACTGGTGATTACATTTGTCAAAAGTCACAGAACTACATAGTGAATTTTATTATATGTAAACAACTTAACAATGCTTGATCAAGAAAAAGTGCTGTCATCAAAACGAGGAAATTGGAAAAATAATGCAATGGAGAGTGTTGTAATCATTACAGTGATTTGCTGAATGTAAAAATGGTGATCTGCCCTGTAAGCCTTCACTCACTCAAGACACAATAAAATAAAATAAAATACACTCACTCAATAAAAACTTTATAAAAGAGGAAAAGAAAGCAAAGGGAAAAGCATAACATTAAGTCGTTTATATGGACTAAAATACAGCACTGAATTGGCTTTCTTCAATGGAGAAGCTTCCCTAAAGCCAGAGCAATCAAGCTCAACATTTGAAATTACATAGCAACCTTGAGAATTGCCCACAATATGTAAAGCCTTTGTTTGTATCAAATACATGAGGCATTTGGACATTTCTCGGTAAAACACTGCTTTCTACAAACTATCTTCCCATTAAAAAAAACAAACTAACAAAAAACCTATTGCCACGGTGCTAATTGCAATTCATAACGACCCATACAAACCCTGTATGGAGTTTCCTAAGCAGCTCTGGTAGCGTAGTGGTTACGAATAGGGCTGTGAACCTAACGGTCAGCAGTTCGAAACTATCAGCTGTTCTGTGGGAGAAAGATGAGGCTTTCTGCTCCCGTAAAGATTTATAGCCTCAGAAACCCTGTACAGGGTCCCTATGCATCGGAACCGACTCCACGGCATATCACAACAACAACAACAATAGGGTTTCCTAGACTGCATATCTTTATGGGAGCAGATAGCATCATCTTTCTCCAGCATAGTGATTGGTGGGTTTGAGTCAATGGCCTTGTGGTAGGCAGTCCAATGTTTATCGTAAAGCACTATCAGAGTTCTCGCTCTTTAACCATCTTCTTGTTGTTGTTAGGTGCCTTCAATTCAATTCTGACCCATAGCGACCCTGTACAGGGTTTCCAAGGAGAAGCTGGTGAGCTTGAACCACCGACCCTGCAGTTCAAATGACTTTGCTGTCTGAAGCGTTAGCCCACAGCACCACACCAGGACGCCTTAACCATTTTAGCTCCAACAAAATAATCGGAATTATGCAAATTTTATAAAATCATTTAAAAGTACTATAAAAGCTGAAACCATAATAATTTTGAAATACAAATGAGAAAATATAAATGATTCAGTGTCTCATAAGTCCTGTCAATCCTACACCTAACATGACTGCCATGAAAGTAAGCAAAATTCTCTAAGGCACGATTCTCAAAGTATGACCCAGGGACCAAGAGCATCAGACCAGCAGCAATAGCATGTACTGACGAGATGACTAGAAATACAATAGGTCCCGTCTGAATCAGGAGCTAAGATTTAGGAACAAGGGTGCAGACACATTGTTGTCTTACTCTGTGCAGTCAAGATACAATACCAACCTACCAACAGCATAGGTGTGAACCAATCTATAGAGCACAAAAGGGTTTTAATTTCTAGGTTGTACCTTTTAATTATGCTGTGCGTCCAATCTATGCTTAAAATAAAATTGGATTTCAAGAAGGATTTTGTACAAGTTCAACTCCAGAAGATAATTAAAAACATTAATAATATTCACAGTACCAAGAGAGGTGTTAATTATCGATGATAGACCATCCTGATAAAAACTCAGTTCATTTCATAAGCAAGAGAGTAAGTTTCAGAACTAAAAATTCACAGGTGATGTATATGCTCATAAAAGTAACTATTAAAAATTAAAGGTTGTACTCTCGTAATCTTCAAAAAGACATACACACACACACACAAACAACCCAAACCCATTGCCTTCCAATTGACATGGCCATATAGGCCAGATCAGGACTAGCCCCATTTGGTATCCAAGGCAGTAAATCCTTACAGAAGCAGGCTGGGAAATATTTCTGATGCATAGTTGGTGGTTTCCAACTGCCTACCTTTCAGTTAGTAGGTGAGTGCTTAATCACTGTACCACCAGGATACCATATTTAGGTTCTATATATGACAGAAGGAGCTCTGGTAGTGTAGTGGTTAGGAATCGGGCTGCTAACTTCACAGTCAGCAGTTCGAAACTACCAGCTGTTCTGTGGGAGAAAGATGAGGCTTTCTGCTCCCGTAAAGATTTACAGCCTTAGAAACCCTGTACAGGGTGGCTATGAGTTGGAACCCATTAAATGGCACTGAACAACAACAACATGACACTTTGTTTTATGTACACTATATCTTCTTAGCTTCTGCTTCCCATATCGTTGTTGTCATTGTTGTTGTGTGCCATCAAGTAGTTTCCAGCTCACAGAAACCGTCTATAAGGTTTCCAAGAGCCACTGGTGGGTTTGAACTGCTGACCTTGTGGTTAGCAATCCAATGCTTATCCTACAGCGCCAAACCAGGACTCATATGTTGATAAATGTGGTTGAGTTATTTCTGACACATTTTGTTGTTGTTAAGTGTATACTTGCCATCTTGTTTTGATGCTTTCTGCATCATTCAATATTTTGCCCATTTTGTGGTTGTGCCCTTGAGTCGGTTCTGACTCATAGTGACTACTGACCTTGCAATGCAAACAACCTTGTTGTGGTCTTTTGCTTATCCTACAGTGACACCCTGTATAGGGTTTCCAAGGCTTTAAAAGTCTTTTTAGGAATAAAAAGTCATATCTTTCTCCCATGGAGTGGCTGGTGGATATGAACTGCTGACCTTGTGAACAGCAGCCCAGTGTGTAACTGTTGAACTCTTTCATGCCTTGACTGCCTTTATCCAAACATAGCTACTTGACAGGTAGCAAATGGGATGTCCCACAAATGTGCTTTCTGTGGCCCACGCAGATAGTTTAAAAACTTTTGAATTGGTTGCCAACATTTAAAATCAGGAAAAATTTGCAGTCTAGTGCTTATTGTATGGAGCCACCACACTCCCCAGAGCTCATATAGAAGGGCCAATAATGATTCCTAGAATTTCAGTAACTATCTTAAATCCTTAATATCAGAACATGTTTTCCTTCTTTTTTTCAAGTGAAATGTTTTAATGTCTCAACAGATGTTCTAGTAGGATAAAATGTTATTTTCAGCGGGCTCAACAGGAGTTCAGCGGGCTCAACAGGAGTGCAGTAGGAAGACGAATAAAATAATCCCAAATATCATCGCAATTAATGTCACCAGATGTGCTCAATTTATAAAAACAAGACTTTATTTGCATTAAATTCTCAGTGCCTCCTCTTGGAGTCCCACTCTGGTTACACTATCTGTCCGTGGATATCAAGGGCTATAAATTCCTAATTCGGCACAAGTGGATTATATACTCTGAATTGCTCAGAGCCAGGTATTTCGTCTAATGCTATTTTCGAGCTGACACCCAGCCCCCACTTCAGCAGCTGTGTGCTCACAGAAAGCAACAAAAGCTGAGCACACGTTTAAGCAAAATATCATCAGGATAGATCTGTCTCCCATGCACACTTTTTGCCCCAAAAATGGTCTGAAATAGTGCAAGGTGTTTCAAGTGATCTGTGTAATTTTAGCATCATTTGTGGCTATCCACTTGAAGAATTTTACAACTTTGTATACAGTATAGGGAGTTCTGGCATGGCACTGTGGGTTAATGCGCTGAACTGCGAAGTCAGTTTGAACCACAAAGTTGGTAGTTCAAGCTCACTATTTACTCAAGAACCCTATACAGGGTCGCTATGAGTCGTAATCGACTTGACAGCACTTAACAACAACAACAACATACAGTATAAAGGAGCCCTGGTGTGGCACTGTAGGATAAGCACTGGACTACAAGGTGGGTTATAATCAAAAAGTGGGCAGTGCAAACCCACCAGACAGTCCTTGGAAACCCTATACAGGATTGGTATGGGTCAGAACAAACTCAACCGCACTTAACAACAAAACAGGATAAAAGAATCCATCAGGCCATGTTCGTCTTGTTATTTACATTGGTTAGCAGTACAATGCTGATCCTACAGTACCACACCAGGACTCTACTATATATTTTTACAATAGAAAAAAAATGTCTTTATTTGGCCCATGAGTGACTATCAAATCTGGATCCTGTCTACTGGGTTTGTTTTTTTTCCCATCTCTGTACCTTTGTACTATTCCCTCAATCCCTTTCTTCTGTCTCCCAGTGTCAAATTCCTCTTAATGTTTAGATCTCAGCTCAAACTCCACATCCTTGTTCAGTGGCCAGCCCCAGTTACTACCTAATTGACAAGTGGTTTATTTTCTTATTAACTTTAAAAGTACTAGTATGTTCCCTACATGGAGGCGTTTGTGGTTCTGTAGTATAATGTCTGACCAAGGAACTTCATGTGCAGCTATCACCCATATGTCAGTGGTGGCTTTCATGTTGTTGATATGCTGAACAGACTTAAGAAAGACTAGGAAGAAAGTCCTGGTGATTGAGTTGGCCTTTGAAAACCCTACGGATAACAACAGTTAGACTAGCAATCAGTCATGGAGCATGTGCAGAACCTCTGTACATGGAGTCTCCATGGATCAGAGGCCAACTAGACAACTAGACAACAGTTAACAACAGCCATGTTCCCTGCACCTTTCAGAGCACCTGGCACAGACTAGATGCTCCGTGAACATTTGTAGGATGGGTGAAGTAAAGAAGTATCCCCATTTTCCAAATAAGAAAAACTGAGACCCAGATTTGGCCAAGTTTATCCCAATAGCAAGTGATAGAAACAAAATTTTCCTGATGCCCAGCTTAGTGTAATTTACATTAGTCTACATGACAGCCAGGGAGCATGGTGGCTCCGTAGGCTCAGCACTGGACTGTAAACCACAGGTTAAGAGACTCAAGCCCACCAGTCACTTTATAGGAGAAAAATGAGGATTTCTGCTCCGGCAAAGGATTCAAAGCCTCAGAAACCCTATACAGGGATGCTATGAGTCGGAATCGACACCACAGCAGTTAACAACATACAAAACAGAAATAGTCTAAAGAATGCCATAATTTATAGTTGTAAGAGTCACATTTTCTCTGTTTTATTGATTAACATTAAAATTAACTAAGAAATATCTTAACAATTCCTGAACCTGGCTAAAGTGCTATAATTTTAATTAATACTTTTTGCATAAAAACTTCATTGACTTTTATCTCAACAGTATGCTTGATCTTAAAAATCTGCCAAAGAGACCCAAGAAGAGTGTTTAAATAACCATTATGTCTGTCAAGTAAGTGTTTGTATCCTCAAAATTGAAAGTTAGAAATGATGTTTAAGAAAATGTACTTGGTGTGGTGACTGTTGACATAAAAGATAAACCCAATACAGTGTCTTAACAAAAGAATCATTGTAATGTTTACAGATTTTTGCAGTAAATGAAGGCATATACTATCAGAACAAATGCCTCATATGTGGATAAATGAAGAAGAAATAAGTGCATTTAATATGTATTAAGCTTTTATATGAGGCTTTCTAAAGGACTGAAAATTAATCCATGAATTACTTTAATACTCCAAACACTGACTATAGCTACATTTGTATCATTCAAATAGATGTGGGCAATTTAGCACAAGAGTTGGATTTCTTTCACAAGTTTTCCTCTATCTTACTTCAAACATGCCAACATGCTGCAGCTAAGTTGTGAAATAGGTTTAAAGCCCCAATAAAGTAAAGTGATAAAAACCTAGGGTGGAGAATGGTGTGGCCAGCCACAAGCTTTTACTCCCATTTCAGATGAATCATGTTCATTTTAATTCTTACAATGACTGTTTTAGATATGTTGATAGTCTCTATTCTGTTCCACGGGCCCATAAATGGAACTTGCACTGCTCAAAAAGATGAATGCCGCAACATACGCCTAAGCCACACAGTTTTAATAAATCACCTAATACATTCGGGATCGGCCAAGAGAAGTTGAGCTTAGCTGCTGGCCTGCGCAGTACAGCCCTGGGTAGAGGCACAAACATACAACTGTGGTCATTTTCCTACTTTCAAAGTGATTTCTATTCCCATCTTTTCCAACTCTGTAAATTTCTAGCCTCTAACTTTCCCCAGAAAGAATTCCAAGACTCTAACTCTCCCAGAAAGAATTCTTTGGTTTCCAGGGACTGACCAGGATGATTTTGCCTTAGCTGTTTTCCAGTCCAGTGGCCATCAAATCAGTTCCAATTCTTAGCAACCCCATCTGTGTCAGAGCTGAACCATGTTCCATAGTTTCCAATGGATGATTTTTTTTTTTTTGGCACCTCTGTTAAACTTGAACCTCCAACCATTCGGTTAGCAGATAAGTGGGTTAAAGTTATGAAGTTCCACCACCCAGAGATTTCTCTTCAATCATTGTTGTTGGTAATGCCATCGATGAGCGGCTGGTGAATTTGAACCACTGACCCTGAGTTTCAAACCAACCTTATAGTTGAGTGCTTATCCTTCAGTGCCACATCCATCTCTTGAGAAATCCAAAAATTAGTTTCAAAAATTATCAATAAAAACATACATACACTATATAAATGATGAAGATGACTAGAAAAGCTTCCCTACAGTATTATTGGGCGCTCCCAAGAGTCCTAGGAGTCGTTTAATAATTACAGCTGGAAGTTACTAGAACTCAGTTCTGCAACACACCACTTCAGTAGAGGCTCTGGACATATATTGTCTTACTGAAGGGACTCAGTGAATTATTGCTCCCAACTCCAAAACCCAATGAGTTTTAACTACCTAAGAAAAGTGTACACTTTTGTCATTGTCAGGTGCATGCAGTCAGTACCAACTCATAGCAACGCTGTGTACAACAGAACAAACATTACCCTGCCCTGCACCGTCCTCACAATTTCTGTTATGTTTGAACCATTGTTGTAGCCACTGTGTCAATCCATCTCATTCCTATTTTTTGTGTCCATGGACTAATTCCCTCCCGATAACATGTTCAAAGTACATGAGATAAAGTCTTGTTATTCTCATTTCTAAGGCTCATTCTAGCAGTACTTCTTCCAAAACAGATTTCTTGGTCATTCTGGCAGTCAATGGGACTTTCAATAATTTTCACCAACACTACAATTTAAATGCATCAATTTCTTTCTGGTCTTCCTTATTCTATGTCCACTTGTTGTTGTTGTTAACTCATAGCGATCCTGCATAGGGTTTTTGAGACTGTAAATCTTTATGGAAGCATAAAAAGTCATTTTTCTCTTATGGAGTGACTAGTGGACTCTAACTGCTGACCTTGAGGTTAGCAATCCAGTGCTTATCCTACTGAATCACTGTGGTCCTGCTATGTACATTTGTTGTTAAGTGCTGTCGAGTTGGTTCCAACTCCTAATGACCCTATATAGTGTTTCCAAGGAGCAGCTGGTGAGTTTGAACCACTGTCCTTGTGGTTCAAACTAACCTTGCGGTCCAGTCTTTTATTCCACAGTGCCACACCAGGACTCCATTTGTTGTTGTTGTGAAGTGTCATTGAGCTGGTTCTGACCCATAGTGCCCCTGTTTAAGGTTTATGAGAAGCAACTGGTGAGCTTGAACCACCGACCTTGAGGTTCAAACTGACTTTGCAGTCCAGCACATTAACCCACAGAGCCACACCAGGACTCCATTTAGGAGATCAATAATAGGGACTCTTCCTACACCACTGCTAAAAGGCACATTTCTTTCAAGACAAATAAATTAGCATTAATTAAAATATACACCAACCAAACTCAGTATCATTGAGTCCATTCCAATTTCTAGTGGCCATACAGGACAGGATCGAACTGCCCATCATATATCTTTATGAAAGCAGACTGCCACATCCCGCTTCCTCAAAGAGACTATTAGATTAGAACCACCATCTTTTCTGTTAGTAGTTAAATGCTTTAACAACTGCATCACGAGGGCTCTCTAAAACACACACACACACACTTTCTTCCCAACTGTGAGGAAGAAACCAAATTCAATGTGATCATGGGATAGGAGGTTGGGAACAAAGGCATTGCTTAATGGAATGCTAGATCCAGCAAAATTCAAGCAATAAATCTTATGGAACCTGGTCATATGCTCACATCTCAGAGTCCTTTATGATAACACTCAAGTACCTCTACCTGGTTGAGTTAATAATTAGTTCAAATAGTCACACTCTGGGTACATGATGATACAGCAAATTTGCAGATAATATTATGCACAGCCTCCCATTTTTTTCTATATTTCCTACTCTGATTAGGAAAATAGAAAGGAATTTAAAAAATAAATGTGGTTGTGTTGGCAGCATGAAGACTCTCAAATAAGATCTATATGAATCTAAACTGGTTTAAAAGAAAAGATTTATCCTAAAGGATTATCTAAGCTTCTTCCAGATTTCCTGAAAGTTGAGAGAGGACCCATGCCACTTCTATAGTGAGGTTCCAGGTGTTATTTTAAGGACCTCTGATGCACTGTAGGTTAAGAACTAGACTGCTAACCAAAGTTGCCAATTCAAACCCATCGGCCTCTCTAAAAGGAGAAAAGTGAGGCTTTCTGCTCCCATAAAGATTTACAGCTCAGAAATCCTATACACGGTCACTGTGAGTGGATTATAGTCGACACAATGGCAATGGTTGGTGGGTGGTATATTATAAAATAAAAAGATGCCAAAATACTTATGTATTTAAGTGTTTACATTTACTACCTGCAGTGTAGTAATTATTTCATATCTCTTCTAGACAGTCTTTGTAAACTCCCACCAACAACGTTTACTGATAAGTCTGAATAAGAGAAGGTAGAGATGGATGCTGATGCATTATATGATTCATTTGATAAAACTGAGAACACTAATGTGAGTTTTAAATGAGCCATTTCAGAAGGTGGAGTGGAAATCTCACTACCATCAAGAAGAATCAGGAGTGAAGTGTGTCCTTTGGATGCCAAGAGCCCTGTGCATTGAACCTCCTCAACCCAGGGACAGAAAGCCTTGATGCTGGAGGAGTGATGGAAAAGGAGTAGCAATAGAACTAAGAGCCAGAGCACAAGACACAGCGGTGGGCTTCTCAGCCCATGGAGCAAGAAAAGCTGAGTGACTTTGGCCAGGTAGCTTGCTTGCAGAGCAAGGTGACTTCAAACACTTAATTCAGGGAACTACATTTTTTGACCTCCAGAGCTAGATCTGAGCGCCTTCAGGTTGATGCATATGACCGAGTGGTGTGCCCTGTGAACATTTATCTGCAGCCTAAAAAGAACTTTGTCATACTGGACAGGCAGAGAGAAGCCTGCCTGTGGGCACAGCAGAAGAGAGGCTATCTTGGCTAGAAGAATTGAGCCCTGAGCGTTTCTGACCCTGCATTGTAAACTGTTAATGTCCCTAATAAATTCTATAACTGTGAGTATGATTTCTGAGTTCTGTGGCCATTGCAATGAATTATGGAACCCATCTGATTTAGAGAGGGATATGGGAGGAACGGTAGGTGCTCATTTTTTGCACTACCAAAATAAAACCATACTATTCACCAGACAATTTCAGGATTATAAGTAGGATGGTCTAGTGTTGAGACACGAGAGTAAAGCTTTCAAATATTGTATTTCAATCCAACCATCATAAATCTGATTTATATCTATAAATAAGCTCAAGGGGGGATACTTATAAATATGAAACTTAGAGTCAGATTATCTTTCATCCCATGTGGCTGGTAATCTCACTTCTGTGTACGGTCCTGGAGTTCAATTTTGAGATTTTTAAGTGGATATGGAGTTCCAATGTCAGTTATGCACAAAAAAAAGCACAAATATGGTGAAGACTAGCTACCAACAAAAGCTTACTCATATATTTGTAACAGTTCAAAGATGTCCCTTTACCCCAAAATGCAAGGAGATGTAATGAAGCAAAATCTAACTACTAAAGCTGCAATCATCAAAATGCAGTAGGAGTTGGAAACAGGCTAATTATTCATGGTTTTGATGGTAAAAAAAAAGTTGAGACGGCTGAGACCACAGTGGAAGGAGAAAGTTCCTCAAGAAAAGAAAAGCCCGCATATAACAGCCTGCAGGTTTCTATCAACTTTAGTTGCTTATTAGAGTCATCTGGTATACTTTCAGAATAATGCTACTTAACCCCCCCCCCCATACACACACACACACACACACACACAGAGAAACAAAATCAAAACCATTGCTGCCAAGCCGATTCAAAATTTGGGTGACTCCATGTGTTACAGAGTAGACTTGAACTTCTTAGGGTTTTTGTGGTTCTGATTTTTAAGGAAGTGGATCAGCAAGATTGTCTTTCATGGCACAGCTAGGTTGGTTCAAACCACCAAGATTAGTAGTCAGGTACCAATTCGAATTAATCAGAATCGCTGAAAGTTATCTTTGAAGGTTTCCAAGTGATTGGAATGTAGAGCCAGGACTGAGAGCCACTTGGGACAAGGGAGTTGAGGATCAGGGAAAGAAAGAAAAGAAAAGTCTATGGAAGAATAGTACCAACAATCAGGATTTAGGTGAGTGCAAAGAGAAAAAGGAGGAGCACTCTAGAATTGATCTAGTACGGCAGTAGGGTGGAGGGCATCCAGAGGTGCAGTGGTCTTGTGGGGCAACAGAGAAAAAGGGAAGGAGTGGAGTTACGTATGGCAAGCTACACTAAATTCACACAATGTTCTTCTCTACATTAGATGCATGGTGTCTCCAAACTCTCATAGTTATGAATGTATTTAAACATTCTAAACCACTAACTTCTCTTACTCTGTTTCCGTTCAAAATTGTCTAAAGGTCTCTTTCCTCATTCAGAGAAAACTCCAAGTCCATAGTGTACCTGATCTACAAAGACCAACAAGAAGCTTGATCCTTGGGAAGTGTAGTCCCAGGACCAGTATTACCTGGGAGCTTGTCCGAAATTCACACACTACAAATCTACCAAATCAGAATGAGCATTTTAAGACCTCCAGGTGACTTAAATACATTGAAATGTGAAATGGACCTGCAGGATCTACCCACCTCACCTGCCCAACCCACCCCCCATTATTTCTCTGACCCAACTTCTAACACACTCATGTTCTCTGAGCATGATTGGTCTTCTTGCTGTTCTTCCTGTTTAGGGCCTTAACACTGGCTGTTCCTTCTGCTTGAATGTGCTTCCTCCAGACAGCTGTAAGAATTTCACTCCCTCACCTTCTTTAGATCTTTTTTCATGACGACTTTGCTATAACTGGAGTGAGAGGGGATATTCCAGACATTCTGTTCTCCTCCCTTTCCCTGCTTTTTATCCATAGCCTTTACCACAAACCAACATATTTTTTTCCTTATACAATTGTTTATTAAAAGTCTTCCTGAGTGGATTGCAAACTATGGCCACACATTCTTTGAATTTGTAAATTCTATTTTCCATCCCTTGAAATCAGGCTTGCTCATATGGCTTATTTTGACCTATGGGATGTTAGAGAATATAACACAAGAGAAATTTGAGAAACGCTTCCTTTCTTTTGCTGCTGCGATGCCTTCTTGTCACTGTGGGAAGAAGCCCGAGCTAGTCTCTCTGGATGATGAGAAACACATGGCTAGCTACTCCCATAACCCAAACCAATAGCCAGCACCAACAACTAGACATGTGAATGCAGCTACCTAGACCAGCCAACCTGTAGCTGTCTCACCAGCTGACTACAGAAGCAATATGCACTCATATACAATACTAATTATTGTTTTCAGCATTGAGTTCTGAGTCATTTATTTTGAGGCAAGCTGATACACTTCCTCATATGAGGATAAAGGGACTTCAAAATGTTCATGGAAAATTTCTATTATCTTTTTTTTTCCCCCATCCACACACTATTATTTATTTTATATTGTTGTTGTTAAGTCCCGTCGAGTCAGTTCTGACCCATAGCAACCCTGTATAGGGTTTCCAAGGGGCAGCTGGTGAACTTGAACTGCCAACATTGCAATTCAAATGGCTTTGCAGTCTGGTGCATTAACCCACACCGCCATACCAGGAGTCCATTTGTTTATTATATAGAAACTCATTTATTAATTCTGGTGTGCAATCAATAAATGAGTTTCTATAAAATACGCAATTTTTTTATAAAATAAGCAATTATTTCATAGAAACTCATTTATTAATTGGAAACCAGAATGCTCATACTTTATGAAGAATATTTTCATTTTGAGAAGAATTTTCACACTGCAGTGTACAAGGACTTTGCAGTTACATTTTTTTTTTTAAGTAAAGTTATTTTCAAGATGTCCCCAAGAATTACACACACATTCCCCATCTCTTTATATGATACAGTGTGCACTGGTAGTGGTGTATATCCTAAAAATTTCAGGAAAAACATGATATTTATGCTTCAGATACTCATAGAAAGAACACCATGAACAATCGGTAAGAGACTATCTTTAAATTCCATTTTTCCACCAAATTTTTGAAGCATCCTCATATGTAAAGTGTAAGAAGACAGATTTTTGTACACTGCTTCATCTCTCGAGCATACTACAGTGCCCAGCATAGTGCCACTGTTGATGTTAAGTGCTGCTGCGTCAGTTCCAAATCATAGTGACCCTGTAGAAGGTTTCAGAGGAGCAGCTGGTGAGTTTGAAACAAAAAACTTATCATTTAAACGGACCTTATGGTTCAGTGCTTTATCCTATAACATCACAGTACCCTAGAATATTTAGAATGAATGCTGATGGACAGAAGAATGGGAAAGTAAAACTGACAAGTGAAAGAAATGAATAAATGACAAGAATGTCCTCTGTTGTTGAAAGAGATTTGGACCTTCTCGGTTTATCATAATCTCTGCCCTTTCAGAGACCTTGAACAAAATGAGATTTTTGACTAGTATGGTAATAGAACACTTTAGTAATAATAATAATGACCCATATATTCACATGCAGGATTTCAAATTTACTCAAAATAGTTCATTTCATGGTATTTAACTTGTCTAAATCTGCACAACCATGTGACCTTTAGAGTATTTTCACATTATATAGCACTTAATATAAGGAGCTCTGGTAGCGTAGTGGTTACGAATCGGGCTGCCAACCTTAAGGTCAGCAGTTCGAAACTACCAGCCGCTCCGCGGGAGAAAGATGAGGCTTTCTACTCCCGCAAAGATTTACACCCTTGGAAACCCTGTACAGGGTCGCTATGGGTCGGTATCGACTCGACGGCACTTCACAATCACAATCAATCAGCACTTAGTATCGCCGTTTTAAGTTATGCTGATTTTTAACAGATCACAAATCAACAAATCAAATTGCTGCATGTTGCTTCAGGTCTGTCTTGCCAACAGAGAAAAATCTGCTGTTCTGATTCACTTCAACTGTTGGAAATTCAGGCCATCACATTTTAAATCTCAGTTGTTCCCCATTGTGTCCACATCCCATAAGTAAGTGAGCACACAGATTCCCACATGTCTGACAAGCCACTTTTCTGACAATGAAGGCGTAATGTCCATTGGAACGGGGTGGGAAATTTCAGTGGATTCTCAAGCAGCAGTGGTGTAACTCTGAAACCACAAAACACCCTCAAAGAAGGCACAAGCAAGTGCTACTGGCAAGCAGAAAACAACTTCTCTATCATAAGAAATAAATTTAATACAATATTAACATGTTATTTTCATTCAGTGGAGAAAATTAAAGGACAACTTGCAATACACCAAGTTTGTTTTCTTTTAAAAGAAAAAAAAACCAAACTCAATTTTATAAAGTTGCTTGTAACTGTTAGGGGTTGTTGGGTCATTTTCAACTCATAGTGACATCATGTACAACAGAACAAAACACTACCCCTGGTCTTGTGCCATCTCACAAGTGTTGCTATGTTTGAGTGAATAAATTGCTGTGGCCATTGGGTCAATCTACTTCATGGCTTTGTTGTTTTTAGTAAGTGCCAGTCAAGTTGGTTCCATTGCATAGCGACCCTGTATAGGGTTTGAACCACCAACCTTGTAGGTAGCAGTCCAGCGCTTATTCGACAATGTCACATCAGGATTCCATTCATTGCTTGTTGTTGTTAAGTACTGTGGAGTCAGTTACGACTCATAGTGACCCTGCACAGGGTTTCCGAGGCTGCAAATCTTATATGGGAGCAGAGAGCCTCGTCTTTCTCCCGCAGAACAGCTGGTAGTTTCGAACTGCCGACCTTGAGGTTAGCAGCCCGATTCGTAACCACAAGCTCACCAGTCATTAAATATGCATATCTGCTCTCATGGAACAAGTCTTTGTGAAGACAGAGACGTACCTTGGAAGAGACTGAAGCTCTTGAGCCTTCAGGGTTACTGGTACGAAATTCAAATCACCTCTAAACAGAAGGAAATTTACGAATACCTACGACAAGCACTGGGCTGTGAACCACAAGGTCCACAGTTCGAGCCCATCAGATACTCTGCTGGAGAAAGATGAAGCTTTCCACTCCCATGAAGAGCTAACATCTTAGAAACCCTACACAGGATCACTATGAGTTGGAACTGATTTAACGGCACTTAACAACAACAGCAACAACTATCCGGCTTCAGAATTTTTTTTCCTGAAACATCACAACCAGATTATATGATGAATGAGCAAAATGTTTCTTAGAGATCTCTGAAGTCCACCAGTAAATCACTGAGTTCTTAATCCAGAGTATCACATAGCCCGTTTTCCACTCCATCTTGGTCTATACTGTGTGTAAAGCTGAAAGGAGAAAATGATTGAGATTACTCTTTTATATGAGCCAGGATGGGATAGCAAAAGATCCCCAAAATTTCAGTAATTAAAATAGCAAGATTTCTTTATAGTTCATGTCGTATGTCTGCTGTAAAATGACTGAGTGCTGCTCATCATATCCTTCCGCCTGGAGAATAACCAGTCACCCAGACAGATGCAGACCACAGCAAATCAGGAATCTGCTGTGAAGGAAGGACAGAGGTCACTTCTCACATGCCATTGGCCAAGAGAAGTCACATGGCTACACCTAACACCAAAAAATAGGGATATACAATTTTATCACTCATCCAAGAGGAAAACCAGAAATATTTGGTAAACAGTACTAAAGACCGCCTCGGCTTTCTCTGCTTCCTGCCTTTGTTTACTCATAATTTTTTATCCAGTTCAGAAACTGTTTTAAGGATTTTTAACTAATGTCTTCTAGGTGCCATGTAGAATACAAAGAAGAACCAAACAGAAATCCTGTCCTTGCAGAGATTACCATCTAACAAAGGAGATAAAACATACTTGTAAGTGAACATGAGATGAAAACGTCAACTACCAATAACAAGCAGCAGACAAGATTCAGTGAGAGTTAAAACAAAGTAGGTTTTCACTACAACAGTTTCATCTGAGGAGGTGATAAGGGCGAGAATGAGTGGGATCAGGAAACCAAGGTGTCTAGACAGTTAACAGAGTTCCTGCTTGGTGCAGTCAAGCAATTTCATCACTAATCAAAAGCTTGACAGATCAAGTCAACCCAGAGGCACTCAGAAACCTACTTTAAAAAAAAAAAAATCACAGGCATTGTAAACGTACGCACATTGGATTGCCAATCAGGATCAACTCCATGGGAACTCGTTTAGCCTTGCTCTAGTAAGGGAATGACATGTGCACAGGCAAACAAGTAAAGGCCCGCAGTTCATGTGTCAAGAATACCAAGATGTTCAGGATGAATGATGTTTATAGTATTTATATATATATGATGTTTAGAGTATTTATATATATATATATATAGACAGAGAGAGAGAGAGAGAGAGAGAGAGAGCTCTGTGAACCGCAAGGTCAGCAGTTCGAAACTACCAGCTGCTCCGCGGGAGAAAGATGAGGCGTTCTGCTCCCGTAAAGATTAACAGCCTCGGAAACCCTGTCGCTATGAGTCGGAACCGACTCCACGGCAAACAACAACAACAATATATATATGCTTTTTGTGCAGAGCATTGGGTTTTGAAAAAAAATTAATTTTCCTTACATGGCAAGCTTTGAAGGAAGAGGGTGAGGTCAGGGTAGAACTGGTGCAATCATCTAAACAAGAAGTAACAAAAGCTTTAGAAAACCCATCTGCAAGTGAGAGGAGGGAATAGTTCCACTATACACCAGGAGAACACTCAGCTATCCCATTTCCCTTTCATCTGACCCAGAAAATACTATTCACTTTTCCCCCATCTATCTGAGCCTGAAGGACTGGTCATTTGAGGCTTGGATCTGATAAAAGTGAAGAGGTCAGATAGCAGAGACACTCTTAATTAAAAGGCTGGCTTTTGTCCATGTCACCCAACCAAGAGAATGTTCTTTTTATAATTAAGAAGAGTCATTCCCAAAGGATACTATCCTCAGTTTGATGTTTCCTATCACTGGAGAAGGATCTCATGTTTGGTAAGGTGGAGGGTCAGAGAAAAAGAGGAAGACCCCCAACAAGATGGATTAGCCAAGTGGCAGCATCGATGGACTCAAGCGTGGCAACAGTGGTGAGGTTGGCCTAGGATCAGGCAGTGTTTGGTTCTGCTGTGCATAAGGTCTCTATGGGTCGGTACCGAGTCAATGGCACCTAACAACAACAACAACATCACCACGGAATTTCTGAGCCCAATCCTTAAGAAACTTACAATGCAGGGTTTAATTTATATCTGCAATCACTCCTGTTTTAAAACGGCAATCCAGGTGAGTCCTGCCATGGGTCTTTGATCAACATAAGGTTCTACTGCTAATTTTATACTGGGCTAAATTTAGGAACTTTCATGTTCAATGATGCTTATTTTTGCTATTCTCACTGCTCTCACATATAGTAAAATTTGCTTTTGACCCAAGTCTTTCTCACTACTGAGAAGTTCCTTCTTTGGGAGAACTCTGCTGTTTGTACCACTGCTCCAACAGATACATGACTTCCAAGGCCCTAGGAAGATGATCACAGCCAGCTGGGTCCCTGGGAAGTGCAGAGAAGCAATGCCAGTTTGAGGAGGATCTAGTACTTGGCTTTCTGGGTGGAGGTTGTCACACTGTGTATGCTGATTCTCACGCTAAGAGTTCTCATAGGTGTCAAAATCAGAAAGAAAGACCCTACTGACAGAGCCAAGGTCTAAAACACTTAAAGTATTAGGCTAATTCCCAGGAAGTCTTCCTGGACTTTAGAATCCACACACAAATGACTCATTAGTTCTGGAGCATTGCTGTTGCCATATTCCTTTATGGACTATGCTCTACACTGCAAGTCTTCTTTACTGACTTGTTAAGGGTTGTTGACTCAGTTTCAATTCATAACAAACCATGTAAGGTTTCCAAGGAGCAGTTGGTGGATTTGCACGGCTGACCTTGTGGTTTGCAGAATTTTCCAGTGTTTAGTTTTATTTTACATGTTATAGACATTATAATTTTAGAAAATACTTTAAAATTAAACCAGTGTTTGCTGAATACTTCTAGAGAGCAAGAAGCCAGGTGTGTGCTACAGAATAATAGTAAAGTCCCAATTTAAAAAAACAAGCAAACAAACACTGTTTGTCAATTCTGAGGACAGAATACAACAAACTGCTTCTTAGTGTCTCAAGACTATAAATCTTTATAGAAGCAGGCGGCTTCATCTTTCCCATGGAGCAGCTGGTGGGGTCCAACTGCCAACCTGAAAGTTAGCAGCCTAATGTTTAACCCACTAGGCCACCAGGGCTCCTTAAATCCCCCAAAGTAGGGGAAGAACAAAGAAAGAAAAACGTAACTACACTAAATTCCTTAAGATAAATTTGGGGAAATAACTATAAAAGTTAAAGATAAAAAAAAAAAAAAATACCAAGAGTGAAATAAAAGTAAAGATGTTATTGAAGATATGCCTTTAAGAAGAGGAAAGATTTCAATGAGAGCAATGCATGCATCAGATCACTATTACAGGTGAAAAGGTGCTGTTATCTGGGGAACAATGGGAAGTCCAATGTGGCCTTATTAAGATAGAGTAGGATAGAGGACAAGGAGCTCTGGTAGCGTAGTGGTTACGAATCGGGCTGTGAACCCCAAGGTCAGCAGTTCGAAACTACCAGCTGTTCCACAGGAGAAAGAGAAGCTTTCTACTCCCATAAAAATTTACAGCCTCAGAAACCCTGTAGAGGGTCACTAGGAGTCGGAACCGACTCCACAGCACACAACAACAACAACAACAACAGGATAGATGACAGGAAAAGTATCACAGGGCCCAGCAGCACCACAGAAGGCCAGATGATTGACTTCTGAAAAACCAGCTGTTCAATGACTGGATGATCAGAGCTCAACCAGAAGAAGAAAGAAGAGGGGAAAAAGCGTGATCTGATACAATTTGATGAACTTGGCCTACACCTATGGATTCAGTAGCTCAAAAGAGAAAACAAATCCTTATGGCAAGAATCATTCCCACCCCCTCCATACTCAGAGTAGACAGGGATGGGCAACTCGGATTGGCTACCCAAAATGGGGGAGGGGAGCCTACAAAGGCAAGAAGTGACTGGCTTACAAGCTTTCAAGAGGGAACCTACATCCACAGGGCTTGGAGGAAGGTAGAATCTCCAGTGAGTAGTATCCAATCTGTCTAAGCAGGGCTGATGAAATGAAATGCAGATAGGTCTCTTGTGATACAATAGTGAATAATTGTTATCAGGACTAATTGTGAGGGTTGGAAATGTAAAGATAGACGTTTTATAGCAAGGAGGGGAGTG
>NW_006408532.1:22644364-22677662 GCF_000296735.1 Chrysochloris asiatica | reverse complement strand
AGCACAGTCCTACTCAGGTCACCATACATCAGAGTCAACAACAATTGGTTTGACTTTTTTTATTTGTTAGATCGAGACCTTAGAAGACGTGGTGAAGGAATGTTTTCATGTAGAAGAAAAATGAGAACTACAGGTGGTTTCTGAACAAGGAAATGCCATCACCATCAGCTCTAATATCATCCTCTCCAACCTCAAGCTTGACCACATCTTCCTTGTTAACTAGACTCCATTAACCTAGCCTGTCTCCTGTTCCTCTGGGGCCTTGGCACTAGCAATTGATTGCCTCTGCCTGGACCTCACACCATCTCCAGACCTCAAGTGTTTCCTCCTCACTGAATCTCCAGACCAGATTATCTAAAGGAGTTCTATTATCCTGTTTTGTTTGCCAAAAGCACTTAACAAAATCAGATATTGTTTTAGTCAGTTCATTACCGTCTTATGGCTTGTTTCTTCCCACTGTAATCTAAGCTCTTACGTTAAGCAGTGACATTATAAAAAAAAAACAAAAACAAATGTAGCATTATTATATCTACTAGAATGGATGATAAAAAAATATACAAATTCAATAATTAATTTTTAACAGCTTTATTGAGAAAAAATGCACATGCCTCACCTTGCATTTAAAGCACACAATTTGATTTTCATCACCCCATAAGAAATCCTGGGCCCATAAGCAGTAACTTCATATTTCCTTCTACCCCCTCTAGCCTTTTGTTGTTGATGAGTGTCATCCAGTCTTTTGGACTCATAGCAACCCTGCATAGTTTCCAAGGAGTGGCTGGTGGGCTTGAACAGCTGACCTTTCAGTTAGCAGTCCAGTGTTTATTGGGACTCCCCTCTAGCCTTAAGTAAACATAATTTATTTTTTGTCACTACACCCAATGCCAGGAATCCTGGTGTGGTGAAGCAGGTGTGGCGATGTAGGATAAACACTGGACCACAAGGTAGGTTTGGACCACAAGGTCGGTTTGAACCACAAGGACGGCAGTTCAGACCCACCAGCCATTCCTTGGAAACCCTATACAGAGTCACTATGAGTTAGAACCGGCTCAACAGTACTTAACAACATATCCACTGCCGCTGAGCTGATTCGAACTCAGACAGATCCTGGAGAACTCTTCCATAGGTTTCTGAGACTGTAAATCTTTCCAAGAGCAGACAGTTTCATCTCTGTTCCTCAGAGAAGCTGGTGGATTTGAACTACGGACCAATGCTTAATACAAAACACCACCAGGGCTCCTCTGTCTCTGTGGCGTTGTTGTTAAGTGCCATCGAGTAAGTTCTGACTCATAGCAACCCTGTATAGGATTTCCAAGGAGCACCTGGTATGTTCACTGACTCTTTGTTTAACAGCCCAACACATAACCCACTTCGCCACAGCAGGATTCTATGGGTTTGCCTATTTGCCTATTTGAGATAATTCATAAAATGTTGCTTTTAAGTGCCATATAATTGATTCTGACTCATTAGCGACCCTGTATGGGGTTTCTGAGGAGTGGCTAGTGAGTTTGAACCACTGACCTTGCGATCCAGTGCATTATCCTACAATAACACACCAGGACTCCAATATATAAAATAGAATCCTGTAATATTATGTCTTTCCTTGACTGGCTTCTTTCACTTAACATGGTGTTTTCAAGGTTTACTCATGCTTGAATAAGCCTTATTGTAGCAAAATATCAGTACTACATGCCTTTTTTGCAAATACTACTCCATTGTATAGAAAGCACATTTGTTTGTCCATTCATCATTTAATTACCATTTGGGGTGTTTCCACTCTTTGGATATTATGAATAATGCTGCTATGAGCATTTGCAGACCATTTTAAATATGGATATATATTTACATTCTTCTTATAACATTATGTTCTACTAAGTTAAATGGTGAACTCTTGGGAGTCCTGGTATGGTGCTGCAGGATAAGCACTGGACTGCTAACCACAAGATTGGTGGTTGACACCCACCAGCTGTTCCTAAGAAACCCTATATAGGGTGGTTTGATTCTGAATCAACTCAACAGCATTTAACAACAACAACATGGTTAACCCTTAAGAGACCTTAGGTGCCCTGGTGGCACAATGGGTTAAGTACTAACAGGAAACTGGGCTACTAACAGAAAACTAGGCAGTTTGAACCCACTAGCTGCTCCACAGGAGAAAGATGAGGCAGTCTGCTTCTGCGGGTTTATAGCCTGGGACATCTTACAGAGCATTTCTACTCTGTCCTCTAGGAATTAGAATAGACTCACAGCAGTGGGTTTGCTTTTGGTAATGGCCAGTAATGTGGACCATCTTTTCATGCATACATTGGCTATTTGTCTATCTTCTTTGGAGAAATAAACTTTTGAGATCTTTTTTTAAGACGTGCCTATTTTTTTAATTGGATTATTTGTCTTATTTATTGAGTTATAAGAATACTTTACATATTCTGGGTCTGATTTATAAATCTTTCCTCCCATTCTGTATGTTGTCTTCTCATTTTCTTAATGGTGTCCCTCCACAACAATTCTTTAACAAAAGTATGACTAGAACTAGTTCTTTATGACGGAGACAACCTGTCAACATCTCATAAGTATGTGGCAAACTAGTGGCAGGGTTGCAAGTCAAGGGAAACATAAGACATCTGTCTGCAGTAATAATGTATTCACTGGCTCCAAGCATCATCAGCAAAGCACTGATGTCATCATTATAGTATTAGTTAAAGGATGCAGCATTTCATAAATTGGTTTAGGAGAACTAGCCAACTAGAAAGACACCCCAATTTTAAAGAAAAAAAAAACAAAAACCTAAAGGGAAAAAATTGGGTGGAGGGCGTGGGGTGGATTTTGCTAGCTGAAAGAAGTCCTGACCAAAAAAATCCAAACATTGCCATCAAGTGGATTATGAATCATAACAACTCTATATAGGACAGAGTAGACTTGCTCCAAAGGGTTTTCCAAAGCTGTAAATCTTTGTAGGAACAGACTGCCACATCTTTCTACTGCAGAGAAGCTGTAGAGTTCAAGTTGGCAGCAGTGTTTTGCAAGCACTGTACCACCAGGGATCCTAATAAGTCTTAAGTGGCTTACAATTTAGTTGTCTCTTTAAAAAACTTTGAAATGGATAAATGAGGTCACACACACACAAATATTAGTTAACTGAAAATAGAATAGACACAGGATGAATAGGCAGTTTCCATCAAAGCATATAAAAACCCACTGCTGTTGAGTCTATTCCAACTCTTTGCCACCCTATGTAGGGTTTCTGAGGCTTTAATCTTTACAGGAGCAGAAAGCTTCCTCTTTTTCTCCCCTGGAACAGTTGGTGGATTCAAATTGCTGACCTTGGGCTAGCAAGCAGCCCAATACAAAACCAGGGCTCCTTTCTAAGCATATACTATTAAATGCCATAGAGCGAACCTATTCAGGACAGAATGAAACAATGCCCAGTCCTGCATCATTATTATAACTGCTGTAACACTTGAGCCCATTACTGCCACCACTGTGCCAATCTAAATCATTGGGGGTCTTCCCTTTTTTCGCAGACACTCTACTTTACCAAGTATAATGTCCTTCTCTAGGGACTGGTCCCTCCTGATCATATATCCTTAGTAGGAGAGAAAAGCCTCAGTATCCTTGCAACTAAGGAACATTCTGGCATATAGTTAAGGGTATTTTCTTAGACGATCACAGGCCCCGGTGTCATCTGGTCTCCCTGCACTGTGTTCAAACTAGCTGAGAATTGTCCCTGTTTTATTTTGCTTGAGAAATTTTAACAAGCAAAAACAAGACTGGGAACATGGATAGGAAGAGAACTGGTATATTTTTACAGCTGTTAAGAGCTTCTCAGAATAAGAAAGATGAGGCTTTCTCTGCTCTCCCAAAGATTTACAGCCTCAGAAACCCTATACAGGGTTGCTGCTATCAGTCAGAACTGCCTCCACAGCACTGACCAACAACAGGGGCTTCTTAGCATAGAAAAAGACCAGACCTTAGTACTAACTAGACCTTAAGTGCTTACTGGAGTCCTGGTGTGGTGCTGTGGGCTAATGTGTCAGACTGCAAAGTCATTTTTGAACAGCAACGTCAATGGTTCAAGCTCACCAGCTGCTCCTTGGAAACCCTACACCGGGTCACTATGGGTCAGAATCAACTCAACGACACTTAACAACAAGTGCTTACTACAAATATATATAAATTCTATATATAAACATATATAGTATTTCTATTGTAAGGAGCTCTGGTAGCGTAGTGGTTACGAATTGGACTGTGAACCACAAGGTCCTGCAGTTCAAGCTCACCAGTCGCTCTTCAGAAACCCTATATACGGTGTCTATGAATCAGAACTGACTCGACGGCACTTAACAACACCACCACATATATATGGTATATATAATATGTAACACAGACTGGAAAAGACATCAGGGAAAGACTTGCTCTTAGGTGCTGTCAAGTCATAGTGACCGTATGTGCAACAGAACAAAATACTGTTCAGTCCTGCATCAAACTTGCAGTGTTGTTACACATACGATCACTGCTGCTGCCACTGTGTCAGTCCACCTTGTTGGGAGTCTTCCTCTTTTTAATGGACCCTTCATTATATCAAACATAATGTCCTTCTCCAGGCAATGATCCCTCCTGATAATATGTCCGAATTTTGAGAGACGGAGTCTCGCCATCCAGGCTTTTAAGGAGCATTCATTCTGGCTGTACTTTTCCCAACACAAATTTATTTGTTCTTCTGATAGGTAGTCCATGGTACTTTCAATATTCTTCTCCAGCACTATAACTCAAATGCATCAATTCATTTACAGTTTTCCATATTTATTGTCCAACCTCCATATGCACATAAGGCTATTGAAAACACCATGACTTAGGTAAGGCATACCTTAGTTCTCAAACTGACACATTTGCTCTTGAACATTTTAAAGGTCTTGTGCAGCTGATTTGCCCAATGCAATAACACATTTCCTGACTTCTTGACTGCTGCTTCCATGAATGTTGATTGTAGATCCAAGCAAAATGAAGTCTTGGACAACTTCTATCTTTCTCCATTTATCATGTTACTTATTGGCCACTGGTGAGGATTTTTGTTTTCTTTACATTGAGGTGGAATTCATACTGAAAACTGCAGTCTTTGATCTTCATCAGTCAGTATTTTAAGTCCTCTTCACTTTCAGCAAGCAAGGTTTTATCACCGATATATTACAGGTTGTTAATGAGTCTTCCTCCAATCCTGATGCCATGTTCTTCTTTCTTCATATAATCTTTTTTTCTCAGATTATCTGCTCAACATACCGATTGAATAAGTATAGTATGAGAATAAAGCCCTAGCACATACCTTTCCTGATTTTAAACCATCCAGGATCCCCTTGTTCTGTTCAAATGAATGCCTCATGGCCTATGTTCAGATTCCTCATGAGCACAATCAAGTGTCTGGAATACCCATTCCTTACAATGTTATCCATAGCTTGTCATGATCCACACTATGAGAAGTTCTTGCAGTCAATAAAACACAGGTAAACATCTTTATGATCTTTGCTTTCATTCAAAATATATCTGACATCAACAATAATATTCCTTGACTCTTGTCCTCTTCTGACTCCTACTTGAGTTTCTGGCAGTTTCCCTGTAGATGTACTACTGCAACCATTTAAAAATAATCTTCAACAAAATTTTACTTCCATGTAAAATTAATGATAATGTTCGATGATTTCTGCATTCCCTGGGATCACCTCTCTTTGGAATGGACACCAATATGGAGCTTTTCCAACCAGTTGGCCAGGTAGTTGTTTTCCAAATTTCTTGGCAGAGATGAGTGAGTGCTTCCAATGTTATAGTGTTTGTTGAAAGATTTCCATTTGTATTGAGTCAGTTCCTGGAGCTTCATTTTTGCCAATGCCTCCAGTGCAGCTTACATACACTTCTTTCAGTACCATCAGTTCTTGATCATATACTACTTCTTTAAATGACTGAACACTGACCACTTCTTTTTGGTACAGTAACTCTGTATACCTTTCCATCTTCTTTTGATGCGTTTTGCATCATTCAACATTTTGCTCATAGAAACCTTCATAGCAAGTCAAGGCTTGAATTTTTTTCTTCAATTCTTTTAGCTTGAGAAATGCTGGGCATGTTTTTCCTTTTTCATTTTCTAACTCCAGGTCTTCGCACATTTCATTCTAATACTTATCCAGTGCTTACCTTACAGTGCCACATCAGGATTCCAAATAATGCGTAGAAAATTAAAATAGAAACTTTATGTTTCTTTTGTGGTGCTAACCCAAAGTTAACAATCAGATTAACATACATATATAAACAAGATTAAGCTAATAGGATGTAGAACAACCTAAAATATGTTATATATTAAAGAATGCAATCCACAAGTAATTTTTTTAAAGCATGTATATTCCTGTAAGGCAGTAAAGTTTAACTGAAGACTGCATAAGAATATATCTCTTTTTTATGTTAAATAAAATAATATATATAAAGGGTAAAACAAGAGACGTGTGGAATACATGGGAGTTATGATTATTATAATATGGAGACAAAGAGTAGGCTATGCTACAACCTAAGGTGGAGGTAAATCTAAAATATCACATAGTATGCATCATTTTAAAATTATCCTTAAATATATGTCTGATTTTGCATTCTCCGTTTACACTGTTCCGACTACATTCAGTGCCCAATTCACTCTTCGTGTTTAAATCAAATATGGGAAGGTACATTTGGGAATTGGAAACAATCACCTGTATGTCTGTCTTTATTAATACAAGACCCTCAGTGCAAACAATAGTACAGACAGCACCTAAATTTATCCAAGGAGAACTGAAGTAAGGGGCAAACTTCCTGTTTATCTGACAAGTGGTTATACCACACGAATCACCTAGAATCCTCATCTTGCACACACTGATCATTCTTGGACTGTGCTGGCCTCAGGCTCTTAATTTGTTCCAATCCACTGGCCTTTACTGGTTCACTACATGGTCAGCCCACCAGCATGTCCACAACTGGGGCCCTAGCATCACGCAGAATAGTCCTAACTCATAGCTTTCAAAAAACCAAACAAATATCCATTGAAACAGCTCCACTCTTTCTCCTTATCAATCACACTCACCCTTTTCATTTTGAACTATAGTCCTCTTCCGCTGGTGCACCAGTCCTATTTTGGCCCCAACTTCCTCAGAGCTGGCACATTAAAGTCTTGTCATTTCAAAGATGAAATCCCTTGTGTTCAAGAATCATTCTCCCCTTAGCTTCTCATAGTCTCTCTCCTGTCCTTTACCTCATCCTGGAGAATTCTCTCTCCCTGTATTGTCCTTTTTCTAATCTCAGGTTCTTGAGCTTTAGTGGAAAAAAGCATAGAGAGATACAGATTGATCCATTAATTCATCCATTCATTTAACTACTACTTATTGAGTGACACACAAGCAGCAAATTACCTCCTTGTTATTTGGTAATTCTTTTTTATTTGATTTGCTCATTGATCCTTACCAGAATTTTCTTAAAATGTTATTTCAAAACACTGAACCTCCTAATGCCCATTTTATCCAGTCCCCGTTCTCTTCGTTGCTGTCCTTCACTTCTGAAGGGACTAATGTCACTAAGGCCACTGTACACACATGGTCTCAACTTCCCCAAATCAAAATCTTCTGAATGTCTGTCCACCCTTTATTCTTCTTAAGTTTACAAGGACCAATGATTCTCTTCCTTTCCAAGCCTATTCCTCTCTACTGAAGCCCTTCAGGCTGCCGATCCCATGTGCCCACTGTTTCTCCTGTGCCACCCTCACACTGTGCTAGGTGCTGGGGATACAAACATGAAGAAGGCCTGACACCATTCTGCTCTTGAGAAGCTCACCCACCATGTACTAGAATAGACACATGTATAATTTACACACACACACAAATACACTAACAATCAGGGAATCATATTATTTCCCTCCCAAACTCAGACATGTTTGACAGTAAAAGGGGATGTTAATAGAGGTGAAATGACCTACCACAGGCATAAACCAACTGTCCCTGTCAAATCAGTATTGTCACAGTAATTACAACATAGCATGGGTCTTTCAATTAGGCAACCATTAAAATTTGTGTAAATTATTTAGTATCACTGTAAAAAAGTTCACAGTAAGTATATGTTGTGGTCGTTAAGTGCTGTCGAGTCGCTTCCAACTCATAGTGATGACCATGCAAAGTGTTTCTGAGGCTGTAATTCTTTGCAGGAGCAGAAAGCTCATCATCTTTCTCCCAAGGAGCGGCTAGTAGGCTCAAACTGCCGACCTTGTGGTTCACTGGCCAGTGCTTATCCCACAAAGACTTTGTGCTCCCCATACTGATCATGTTGTTGTTGTTGTTTTTAAGTGTCATCAAGACGGTTCCAACTCATAATGACCCCTGTATAGGGTTTCCAAGGAGTAGAAACCCTATTTCTATTGTGAAAATAGAAAACCTCAACCACCACTCAAGACATGGTAACAAAAACCAAACCCTCTGCCGCTAAGTCAATTCTGATTCACAACAATTCCCTGTGTTACGAGTAGAACTGCTCCACAGTGTGTTCTTGGCTGTGATCTTTATGGAAGCAGATCTCCATGCCTTTCTTTCCACAGCACCACTGGGTGGGTTCGAACTACCAACCTTTAATGAGTCAAGTACAAACCATTTGTGCCCTCCAGGAACCTTCAAGATATAATAACTGACATGTATAATCATTAATTAGTATGTGGCAGGAACTATTCTGACTTCTTTGTATGTATTAACTATTCTTCACAACAATCTTATGAGGAAAATACTATTATTATATCCTTTTCGCAGATAAGGACACAAAGGCACTGAGCATTTAAACAGCTGGGAAGTACTAGAGGTATGATTCAAACTCTTTTGTTCAAAACCTAGATCTTAACTAGGTAGGTTAGGTAGACAAAGGTAAATGTGCAAAGTAAAGAGAAAGCAATGAAACAGAAACACTCCACATGGTAAAAGTAGGCTTTCAAAAGATTCTCATTGTTTTCTCGAAACACTTGTGTGTTTTTCTTAAGTTAATCATCTAATTGCTAAGAAAAGCTTAAAGTAGTACAGAACAGAAAGAACAGCTAGCGCTGATTTGCAGAGGAAAAGGAGGAGCAATAATCACTTGTAATGAACACACCATCCCTTTCCATGATCTCCTTTCCTTTTGTTAACAAATACGTAGACCCAGGTCTGAGTAACGGTGTTGGAGGAGACTATTAAAAGTACCGTGGACTGCCAAAAGAACAAACAAATCTGTGTTGAAAGAAGTACAGCTAGAGTGCTCCTTGGAAGTCAGAATTGCCAGAGTTCATCTCTCATACTTCGAACACATTATCAGGAGGAACCAGTCACTGGAGAAAGACATCATGTTTGGGAAGGTGGAGGAGGGCCAGAGAAAAAGAGGAAGAGCACCAAAAGATGGATTGACACAGTGGCTGCAGTGATGGGCTCAGGCATAGCAACGATTGTGAGGTTGGTCCAGGACTGGGCAGTGTTCCGTTATGTTGTACACAGAGTCACTATGAGTCAGTACTGACTCAATGGCACCTAACAACAACAAGTTCTCTCTTAACAGAAAGGGCTTACATTCAACTGTTAACCTAAATGCTGTCGTTTCAATACCACCCCCAGCAGTACTGTGGAAGGAAACCACCTGGCAATCTACATTTGTTAAAATTGTTGTTAAGTGCCGTTAGTTCTGACTCATAGAGAGCCTGTATAGGCTTTCGAGAAGTAGCTGGTAAATTTGAACCTCCGACCTGGTGGTTCAAACCGACCTTGCAGCCCAGTGCATTATCCCACAATGCCACAGGAGGAGAAAACCCTATGGAGTAGATCAACTCTGTAACACATGAGGTTGCAGGAGTTGGAATCTACTTGACTAAAACTAGCAACAACCCTTACCAGGTTTCCCTTTAACCGAGCTACCCTAACAGCTCCCAATTCCATTATTCCTGCTAAACTTCAGAGCTCACCTCCTCTATTTCCACCATCCTAACTTTCACTCCACTGTTTGATCTAGCCTTAGCTCTAAGGAAGTCCTGGTGTGGCACTGTAGGATAAAGTCCTGGACCACTAAGAATACTGGTGACCATATCATCCAATCCTGAAGTTATGTGTCAGACCTAATCCTCCTAGATTTACTATAGCCCGTCTCCCTCTTGCATGCCCTCTAAAGGGGGCACCACCATCTTTGTGGCCTCCTGTCTCTTTCACCTACTCTTTCTCTGTAATTGGAGACCCTCTTCTAGATTCTCCTCTCAGCTCTTGTCTCTCTTTCTGCTTCATTCCTTAGCAAGCCCACACACTTCACAGCTTTGTTTATGGTGGAGAAGTGCCATCCTTTAATTCTTTCCAGGCCTATGTTCTCTTCTACCTACTGACTATTTTTACCTGGCACGCCCTTCATGTTGGTAGCTATATCTACCAACACAACGATAAAGTTACTTTATCTTTTTCTTCCCAAATTGTTCCTAATTCTACAAATGACTTTACTATTCCAAGGCTATAAACTTTGCAGTTCTCTTCGACTTTTTCCTCCTCATCTCCCAACGTCCGTTTGTGTAGTTATCAAACCCTCTTGAATCTATGACTATAAGAATTTCCAGGTCTATTATTTTCATTCTCCTAGCTTTTATTTCCATACAGCAGCTTCTCTGTCCCCTCCTGTCCCAGTGGGCTCACCCTATAGGATTGTACTACAGTACATTCCCACACCACCTGTACCTGTGTTCAATTTTGTCTTAATGAACAAGACAGAAACCAATCAAACTCATTCTTAGTCAGTTGATTCGGATTCATAGCAAACCTCTAGGACAGGGTAAACTTAACCCATCGGTTCCTGAGACTAAATTTTTACAGAACCAGTTTGCCACATCTTTCTCACATTGAGTGGATAGTAGGTTCGAACTACCCCTTCAGTTAGCAGCCACATGCTTAACCAATGAGAATCTCTTAAGATCTTTGCATTACATGGTAGACTCCCAGGTTTTTTTGTATCAATAAGTTATTGTGTCTCTCCTTCTCAAAGACATTCAATGAAGCTTTTTATCTGACATGATAATGGTGACACATCCTAGAGTAAGTTTTTTAAAGTCTTGGTGTCACTCTGTAGGACAATACACTGGACCTCAAGGTCAATTTGAACTCACCAGCCACTCCTTGGCAACACTATACAGGGTCACTATGAGTCAGAACCAATTCAATGGCACTTTAACAACAACAAAAAATCTGATCTAAACTGTCAGGGTTTTTTCTTGTCCCATATCTGCTTTCCTTTATTTTAGTAAGTGTAACCCATTTTCTTAGGTGACCTGGTGGTGCAGTGCTTGAACATGTGAACGGTAATGGAAAGATCAGTGGTATAAACCCACCCAGTGGCTTAGCAGGAGAAATGACCTATCTGCTCCCCTAGACTATTGTTAAGTGCCATCGAGTTGGTTCCAAGTCCTAGTGACTGTGTATAGGTTTTCCAAGAGCAGCTGGTGGATTTGGACCCTCTAATTTACGTAGTGGTTAAGAATCAGGCTGCGAACCGCAAGGTCAGCAGTTAAAAACTACCAGATGCTTTGCAGAAGAAAATGAGGCTTTCTACTCCCGTAAAGATTTACCGCCTCGGAAACCCTGTTCAGGGTCACTGTGGGTCAGAACCGACTCGACGGCACTTAACAACAACAAGTTACAGCCTAGGTAATCATATGGGGCAATTCATAGTAACACTATAAATCAGAACCAACTGGCAGGCACACAAAACAACAGTGTCATTCTCCTGACTTTGCTGTGTTACTTACTCATCAAAAGCCACCATCTTCCTTGCTTCAGGGGTATACATGAGACCCAAGCTGACCTCAGTGAATTACTGCTACCTGCTTGAGAAAGTGTTTTGCCCCAAAGTGGTTATGTGACCTAATCAAGACCAAATGGAGCATTTTTCAGGGTTTGGGTTGGAACCGACTCGACGGCACTTAACAACAACAACAACAAATTCAACACTGGTGAGAGGAGCTAAAATAACAAGTCCACAAAATCAGTGTTCTACACCCTACTTTGGTGAGCAATTTGTTGTTGATGGTGTTAAGTGCCGTCGAGTAGGTTCCGACTCATAGCGACCCTGTATAGGGTTTCCAAGGAGTGGTTGTTGAGATTGAACCACCAACCGTGTGGTTCAAACCAACTTTGCAGTCAAATGTTTATCCTACAGCACCATGTTGTTGTTGTCAGGTACCATCGAGTCGGAACCGACTCATAGCGACCCCATGCACAGCAGAACGAAACAATGTCCGATCCTGGGCCAACCTCACTACCGCTGCCACACCCGAGTCCATCAATGATGCCACCTGGCTGATCCATCTCATTGGGGGGTCTTCCTCTTTTTCTCCGACCCTCCACCCTACAGCATGACATCCCTCTCCAGCGATTGTTTCCTCCGGACAATATGTCCAAAGTAGGAGAGACGAAGTTTAGCCATCCTGGCCTCCAAGGAGCACTCTGGCTGCACTTCCTCCAAAACAGATTTATTGGTTCTTTTGGCATACAGCACCATACCAGGTATTAAAAACCCATAATCGCTGTCTAGAGGAAAGAAGACTGAAGTAAATGGATCCGAAAAAAGACTGACGTAAAAGACACATGAAAACAAAGACACAAAAAACCAAAATCATGAAAAAAGTAAATCAAGGACACATGAAAACAATGGAACATGTGAACATCAGTCCCCATGACCTTCAGACTAAAACAACTAAACGGTGCCCAGTTACACTACCAACATTTCTGGAAGGAATCACATTAGAAAGCCCTGGATAGAGTGTGAGAAGAATACGGAACGTAATCCAAAAACATGAAAAACACTAAGCTTACTGCTTCGACAGAGACTGTGGTCCTTGATCACCCTTCAGGTCTGGTACTGACTTCAACCCCATGGCTTGGTTTTGTCAGGAAATGCACAGGTCTATGAGGGGCACAGTGACACCAGTGGGGTGCACACAACTTAGAAGATGAAACACTTTGAGATAGGGAATGGGGTGAGGGGAGGACAAAGTCAGAGGGTTAGAAGAGTATGGAGAATGAAAACCAGAAACGCAGGGAGGAAGTGGATGGGATAAGTAATATTGCACTAGGGGGATTACAATCAATGAGATGAGATGGAATGTATATGAATTGTTTGTTGAATATAAAACTGCCCATCTACTCTTCAAACCTTTACCCAATTCACAATTTTTATTTTTATTTTTTTAAGAGAATTATATGAGCCTAAACTTTGGAGAAACAATTTACGGCTTTGTGGAGAGAACCCAGCTAAAAATTAATACAGGAGAGATGCCAGGCATTAGCACTAGCTCTGGCTTTTCAACTAGACAAACTTGTATTCACTTTTCTGAAATTCTTGGATGTGTTTCAGCATTGAGAATTCTTCAGATCAGAGCAAAGTAAAACAGAGTATATAATGGAATATACATATATACCACTGCAAGGTTTAAGGGAAACTAACATCCCTATAATTGAACTCATTCCAGTGTTTGCAACAAAACAAGTGAATGCCCTAAGCAAATAAGGGGACTACTGTTATGGTGCTGTAGAATCAGCATTATACTTTGGACAAGTTGGAATTTCAAACCCACCAACAACTTCTAGGAAACCCTATACAGGGTTGCTAAGAGTCAGAACAGAGTGGAAGGCACTCAACAACAAAATAAGTAAGGTAGTTGTCGTTGTTGTTGTTAATGCTGTGGAGTTGGTTCCAACTCATAACGACCCAGTTTAAGGTTTCCAAGGAGCGGCTGGTGGATATGAACTACTGGCCTTGTGATTCAAACTCCAGTGTTGATCCTACAGTGCAAAGAGACTATGAATAATCGCTATCGCTTGTCAGTTTAGGTAAGGATAGGTGTTGCAAGGAAGGCAATGCAAATCAGGTAAGGTTTGGCTACAGAAAGGGTTAGCTTTCTTTTTTCAGAAGTCCTGGTGTAGCGCTGTGGGTTCATGTGCTAGACTGCAAGGTCGGTTTGAACCACAAGATTGGCAGGACAAGCTAACCAGCCGCTCCTTGGAAACCCTATACAGGATCGCTATGAGTCGAAACCAACTTGACAGCACTTAACAACAAGTGAATCTGTTAAACCAACAAATTCCTTGTTTACTTATCTGACTATTAGTTTTATTTAAGCAGTATGAGTTTTTGATATTTACATTGAAATAGTCCTATTCCTTATAGGTTTATATCTATATATTTCCATTTTATTTTCCTCTACTCCTGGTGTGGCTCTATAAGATAAGCATTGGACTGTTAACCACAAGATCAGTGGCTCCAATCCACCAGCCGCTCCTTGGAGATCCAATGCAGGGTTGCTATGAGTCAGAACTGACTCAATGGCACTTAACAACAACAACTCTAAATATACTTATATTCAAGTCAAATTAGAATAGCACCTTTTGATTCTTTAAGTAAACTTGCAGCCTCCATATCATATATCCACTATAAACCAAAATTGGCCAACCAGAAGATAGGGAGCCTTAACTGGTTGATTTTCCAGTCAGTTGCCTCACACCATCCTTCTGGTTCCCAGGAAAGTATAGCTATCACTCACCTGTTATGGAAAAACATTAACCATAGCACTAAACATCCTCCCACTCCTCTCTTTCATTAGGAGCTCTGATGGCACAGTGGGTAAGTGCTCACCTGCTCATAAAAAAGTTGGTAGTTTGAACTCACCAGGGGCTTCACATGCCAATGATAAAACTATCTGTTTCTGTGAAGCTTTACAATCCTAGAAATCCTATGTTGTTGTTGTTAGGTGTCATAGAGTCAGTACCGACTCACAGAGATCCTATGCACAGCAGAACGAAACACTGCCTGATCCTGGGCCAACCTCATTACTGTTGCCATGCTTGAGTCCATCGATGCTGCCACTTGGCCGATCCATCTCGTTGGGGGTCTTCCTCTTTTGCTCTGACCCTCCACCTTACCAAACATGATATCCTTCTCCAGTGACTGGTCCCTCCTGTCAATATGTCCGAAGTATGAGAGATGAAATTATACACCATGGCTGTAAATTGGAATAAACTGGATAGCTGTAAGGTTAGGTTTTTATGCTAACCTCAAGGTTGGCAGTTCGAAACTACCAGCTGTTCTGTGGGAGAAAGATGAGGCAGTCTGCTCCCATAAAGATTTACAGCCTCGGAAACCCTGTGTAGGGTCACTATGAGTCAGAACCAACTCCACAGTACTTAACAACAACAACAATAAATACTATGGACTCCTGATGTGGTGCACTCGACCGACCACAAGGTCAGTTTGAATTGCAAAGTTGGCAGTTCAAACTCACCAACCACTCTTCAGAAACCCTACACAGGGTCTCTATGGGTCGGAACTGACTCAACAGCATTTAACAACATAATGACTATGGGAGCTTGATGGCTCCATACGATAAACACAGGACTGTGAACCACAAAGTCCGAAGTTTGAGCCTGCCAGTTCAAACTTTAAATTTTTCTCCAACAGAGAAAAATGAGGCTTTCTGTTCCCATAAAAATTTACAGCCTCAGAAACCCTATACAGGGTCACTATGAGTCAGAATTGACTCAACAGCACTCAACAACAACATAAGTACTATAATATATAAAATGAATACTTATAGGCATTCATGCACATTGTTGTTGTTAAGTGCCACCGTATCTGTTGTGGCTAATAGTGACCCTGTATAGGGTTTCCGAGGAGTGGATGGTGGGTTTTAACTACCTACCTTCTAGTGCTTATCCTAAAGCACCACACCAGGACACCTTTCATGCACACTAGGAAGATATTCCAAAATGCCAGCTACAAGCATCCAGAATTCACCTTTCTTTAGTTTATCAGCATTTCAAAGTGTCACACCAGGAAGATAAGTGTGCATGAAAGGAGCCCTGCTGTGGTGCTTTAGGATAAGCACTGACTGCTAATCACAAGGTCAGCATTTCAAACCCAACAATCAGTCATTCCTCAGCAACCCTATACAGACAGGGTTGCTATGAGTGGGAACTGACTCAATTTGTGGACACTTAACAACAACATATATAAAGAGAGAGAGACAGCATTGAGTCGAGTGACCCTGTATGGGATTTCCAAGGAGCAGCTGGTGAGCTTGAACTACTGATGTAGCAGTTCAAATGACTTTGCAGTCTGACACCTTAGCCCACAGCACCACACAAGGACCAGTGTTGTTCTTAGGTGTCATCAAGTCACTTCCAACTCTTAATGACTTTGTATAAGGTTTCCTACTAGGTGCAGCTGGTGGATTTGAACCACTGACCTTTTGGTTCAAAGCAACCTGTGGTCCAGTACATTATCCCACAGTGTCACACCAGGATTTGGACTCCATATAGCTCTGGTAGCATAGTGGTTATGAATTGGGCTGCGAACCACAAGGTCAGCAGTTCGAAACTACCAGCTGCTCCACGGGAGAAAGATGAGGCGTTCTGCTCCCGTAAAGATTAACAGCCTCGGAAACCTTGTGCAGGGTCGCTATGAGTCGGAACCGACTCCATGGCACATAACAACAACAACAACAACATGCACTAAACAACAACAACATGATAGCCACAAGCATTCATTTTCATCAACAAGGAAAACAAGTTGATTGAGTGATGAAGTTCCAAGGCAGAGCCATTCCTGAGGCTACTTCATGCTTGGGGAAAATGTAAAAGGCTTCACAGAACTTGAATGAACAGTACAAATATCCCTCCCTGCCCAGGGGATATTTCTGGGGTCAGAACTCCCTCCATCAGCGAAAGAATCAGACATTGCTGGAAACTTGCCCAGCACACTACCCTGCTTCTCTGGCTGACCTTTAAGGTTAAGGCCTCTGGCTATAAGCCCATGAAAGATAGTGATAAGGCAAATTCAGCTGCGTTTGGGTGCACAAATATGCAGTTTTCCATTGCAAACAGGCCCCCAAACTTCTCCAAGGCCATATACACACCATTCCTAGTTGATGAGGTTAAAGCAATAGACCCACCACCAGGAGGGCATGCTCTCTGAATGACTTTTTCCAGTAAAGGATCTCCTAATCTCCCTCCATTTCCTCTAGTGATAAGAAATATGCATTTTAGAGTGGTTGGCTACCATCAGAACTGAAGTTCCTGCATTTAAAAAGCTACTCTGTGCAAAATCAAATTATCCCACAGGGAATCAATCTGGGTTTGCTAAATCAATTCACTTCTCTATTTACAAATTTACAATTTACTAGAGGAACACAGTCTAATCCCAACTGACTAACCACATCTCCTATTCCAAATACCACCTATAAGCATCCAGAACCCACCTCTCCTCCCTCTTTCCTTGTTTACCAGCATTTCAAGCATCTTTCCTTACTCACAAGTCAAAATCTATGGAAAGAATGGAACATTATAAGCTGAAAAATCTCTTCCCGTTGATTTGGAAAAGGCATCTTCTAACTTTACCCATACAGAGCACATTCAAAATTAAATAAAATAGAAATTCAAACTTGATTCAACATACTTTACCAAGATAAGATGCTTTATAAAATAACTAGTCTTCAAATAGGTTTCCTCCCTTTCTTTCACCTCCAGCAAATTTATCTCATAAAATTTAATGGTCTACAACAAGGATCAACATGGGAAGAAAGCACTGCCATGAGAAATTAGCCATAATTAGTTTCAAATCCAACATAAAACTATTTTTAAACTATTTTACATCATTCGTTGAAATGGAAAACAAATGTCTCAGCCTACAAAAAGCTCTGATTTGGCTCTACTAACACGGTTGTCAAACGTTTCATTTTCTTCATCTTCCTGTTTTGCATCTTACAATTTAAACATGTATTTTCCTTTCTCCATATCTAAATAAAATTTGAATCTCACCTTTTTCAGTCTTTCTCCTTTGATGCAGATTCAACAAACCTTTCCTGGTAAGTCTAACCATGTACTGAGCAATGCATAGTTAACTACTCTATTATTTAGAGTCTTATCATGTGATAGATGAAGGAACAAGGCCCAGTGATGACACAGATCATGCAAGGGTACTGCAGTTTCCAAGTTCAAATGCTGACCATGGAGGTTTCTCCCCAAAATTGCTTTCACCTGGATTTATCTTTCCATAGTCTTGTTTGAGATAATTTACATAACTGAGAAGGGATTTTTGCAGCCTTGGAATTGGAATCTAGGATCAACAACACACAGATGGATAAATTCTGCCAGTGCACACTGCAAACAATCTATTCACAGGACATCTTCCTTCCTTCTGGTTTGTAGATGTTATTCAAACATAGGTTCACAGCTACCATGATGTCAGATCTTTTCCCTTTGGTAGCGTAGTAGTTTTGAATCGGGCTGCAAACCTTAAGGTCAACAGTTCGAAACTACCAGCCACTCCGCGGGAGAAAGATGAGGCTTTCTGCTCCCATAAAGATTAACAGCCTCAGAAACCCTGTACAGGGTCGCAACCGACTCCAAGGCACTTAACAACAACAACAACCAGTAGACTGTTAGCATGAAAGGTTAGAGCACAGGATTAGTTCAAGAGGATGAGGCCTCTTCTTCAATCCCAAAGCCAGTCAACAGGCACACACATCTACCTTGGCCAAAAAGCAAGTACAGGTCAAAGTACATGTTAAGACAGCAGGGCAGTCTAAAATGATACTAAATATGCTATATATTGACAACAACTACTACTAATAATTATACTTTGGTATCATTCCTGAATTTCAAAGCATAACCATTCCCAAAACATAAACATTTTCTTAAAGTCTACCAAAACATAATGCTATCTCTATAACCAGAGGCAAAAACAAAAACCTCATTATTGTTCCTTCCTGGGAAGTCAGGCATGTCCTTTTTGCTTGTTTGTGTCTTGCATTATTCCACACGTCCTCTAGCTCATGAACAGAAGAGGCGTGCCTATACTCTGTAGAATTCTCTGGGCCAGAAATTTTACCTCTGGTGACTTTTAAGTGCTCAGATGGATACAGAAAATTACGTTGATATTTTAAGGAGATGGTCAAAGCTTTATCTTTTGATAAAATTCACCTTGAATTCTGAAGATACCCCAAATATTGCCAGGCTTACTAGTCAGAAAGATACCGGAGGAACCCGATTTGACCCTTGGCCTCCTTTCAGTTCTGGAAGGGAACTCATCTTGTGGCTCAATTTTCAGCTAAGCAGAAGATGGGTGTATAAGGGGACAACAATACCAGTAAGGTATGCTTCCCAGTAAGGAGCTCTGGTAGCATAGTAGTTATGAATCAGGCTGCAAACTTTAAGGCCAGCAGTTCGAAACTATCAGCTGCTCCGCGGGAGAAAGATGAGGTGTTCTGCTCCCGTAAAGATTTACAGCCTCGGAAACCCTGTACAGGGTCGTTATGGGTTGGAACCCACTCGATGGCACTTAATAACAACAACAACATGTTTCCCATGGAATGGTCAACCATTCAAGATCAAAAGGGCAACCTTGGCCTAAGGACAAAGTTGAGAAGGGTTGGGAAGGAAAATGGAATATGGGATAGGAACCACAGGGAGGACGGAGATAGTTTATTGCATTGAAGAGATTGCACCCATTGAGATGAAGCAAAGTGCGTGATTTGTTGAATGGTCTCTGCTGTAAAACTTCACTCAATTAATAATACAAAGCTCCCACCCCCAAATAAAAATATTGCCAAGATATTAAATGACTTCAGAAATGACATCCTGTCTCAATCTGTGACACATAATGTGGGACCTCAAGATAAAAAGAATAAAAACAGACAGCCAACAGAACCACAACACTTGCAAATCAGTTTCTGCCCTCAACTGAACTACAGCTGGTTTATTGGTGGAAAGAAAGAATAACAAAAGGATGTCTAAAGTGTTAAAAGGTCAGAGTAATAAAAGGATGAATGAGAAATACATTTGGCCCTTACAGTGCAATCATATTCTGTGTGTGAACTGAATTTACCACCCCAAAGACTTAGAAGAGGGTTGTACTTCTTTGATCTACAGAGGAAATGAGCCACTAACCCAAATTCAGGGAAATGGGGATTTTACTTTATTCCTCCTTTCCCTACCAAAGGATAGAAAGAATTTCTAAAAGACAGGATGCACTGGGCAATGGATCTGACCCCCAGGGTATCCTAGGTCTAAATCATGGCTTTGTCACTGGCTGAGTGGGTGGGTCACTTTGCTTTTTGGTCTCCTCATCTGCTGGATGTAAAGTAATATTCACCATACCAGGTTGGTTTGAGGACTTAAGAAAAAAAGTGTATGTTAAGACCTCATTCCTGCAAATATGCTTGACTCCTAAGAGATACTCAATGTTAGTTGAACCTGAGAGATGTGTGTTGGAAAGATTTGCAGTATTACATTCAGCGTTCCTGGGACAAATGCAGCGCCCAACTTTTAGCTCCTGGCTGAAAGATTGTAACAGCCTCCAGGGAAGTGGCTAAAGCGCTGGGTTGCAGACCGCAAGATCTGCGGTTGGAACCAGATAGGGCTTTGCTTCGGTGAATATTTACAACCTCGGGAACCCTGTGGGGCAGTTCTACTCTGTATTATAGGGTCGACAGCAGTGGCTTGGGTTTGGTTTTAGACTCTTACCAAGCCATTATAAGCGAACCCTTCTGCTGATGGCCGTCACTCGGGCAACAAAACCTGGCAGGCTTCCCTTACAGTCTTCTAGGGCTTAGAAAATACTGATCTTAGTCCTCCACAAGACCGATTCTTCTTGGAACATGCCCTCCCCTCTGGGCAGGAAAAGAGCAAGACTTCGAGCTCCCGCTCCTCCCAAACCTCCCCAGATCCACTGCCACCTTGGCAGAAGCAACGACAGACGCTCTGCCTCCTTTTCTGAGCCCGCGATTCCTAGACCGCGTGGGGAGGCGGAGGATAGTTCCCGCGCTTCTCGGGGACCTAAGCTCCAAAGCTCGCGGTCCTGGACGTGGAGTGTAATAATACCAGAAATCTGTGGTTTCTTGTTCCAGCGGCACCAGCCGGCTCCTTCTTCTCCCTGCACCCTACCTCCAGCAGTCCCAGGGGAACGCCTGCTGAGAAGACACCCTGCCATCATCCTCACCATCTCCCATTCCCAACGGGGTGTCACAAGAGTCTGGTCAGCTCCCGCCAACATGGGGTGTGCAGGAAGGGTATTCGAGAGAGGGATCACTTTCTGGGACTCGCTTACAGTCTTTCCCACTCTCAAGGGTATGGAGTGCGCAATCTCAGGGCGGAGAAGGAAACCGCCAAAGGCCAAAGGTACCCTCAAATTGTTCCACTTCCAATCATTCCCATAACATCACCTCAATTTATTGGCATTTCCCCCGACAGGGCAGCTCTAGAGAGAGTCCGCGAACAGCTCCCCACAAAAATCCTGTGCCCATCTGCCTGCCCAACTCGCCCAACCGCGCCGCTACCAGGACTCGCTGTTTTATCTAGCAGCGGGCTTCGCAAGTTTTCCACCTCTCGCTCCGAACGGTTTTCGGGAATCTCCACGTAGGTCTGCATCGAGACAGGGGAGTCTCCCCAAGTCTGCGAAGATGCCGGGTCCAACGCTTCAAGCCTCCCTCTCCGTTTTTCTCCTCCCCTCCACCTCTCCTCCCACACCCAGCGGTTCCAACGTCCAAGAACAGGAAACTTATTTCTGGACTAAATTCAGGTAGGAACAGGAACGTTTTCCTTCCCCAGTCCTTTCCCCCCTTATCCACACCTCCATCCCCAAAACAGCAGGTCTCATTGGGACCTGACTCCCTGCTCCCAGCCCCCCAAGAGTTTATAGTCCCTACTCCTCACGACCACCCGCCGAGACGAATAGTGCTCCTAATCTTTCCAGGCCAAAAGGTCCTAGGTCAAGCCTGAAACAACCACGGGAGGGGGAACACTGCGGATTTTTCCAGAGACCCTATCGGTCCCGCGTGGCTTGCAAAGAAAGCCCAAATAAACAAACACAAACCCTGACAACTTTGGTGAGCGTGTGTGCTTGTGTGTGTGATAGAGACACAGCGCGCACGCATCGCCCACGAGTTAGGGTAACAGCTGTAACAGCACATCTGGAAAGGGGGCCGATCCGGAAGGGGCGAGAAGTACGGGTCGACGGGAACCCCCTCCCCAGCAACTTCCAAAGTCCAGGGCCAGATCATTCGGTCGTTACCTGTCCTATATTGATGAATCCATACTTGCTGGCGATGCGGTTGGCCTCCGGAAAGCCTCCGGCGATTTTGACCGCCCAGTGGTTGGTGTATACGCGCGTCCGGCACACCGGGAGCAAACAGCCTCCGAGCAGCGCCAGCACGCACAGCAGGTCTAGCCGTCCAGGGCAGCAGCAGCGGCTCCCCCAGCCCATGGTCCCAGCGCCTTGTTGCCTCCTTTGCTGCTTCCCTCTCCGCTTGCTCCGCGCTCTAAGCGGCGCGCACAACTAACTTCTCTGGCCTGGGCCGCTCCGGCGCGCAGCCCCCGGCCGTAGCGGGTCAAAGCCTTGGACGATGAGCAAGATGCAGATAGCCCGAGCTGGGATCTCAGCAACAAGCTTCACGCTATCTCCTAGATCATCCCTGGGACTACAGAGACCTGTGCTTCCCGCTCTCCAACCAGCGAGGAGGTCGGTGTGCGCTCCTCCGCTCCAATGCTGGAGGCGGCTCAGTGGGGCGGGCGTCCTCCCGCAGTTGGGTCTCGCCCCGCTCGGCTTTGGGACTCGGCGATTCGCCCTCGCTCCTCCCTAGGCCCAGGAGCACGGTGGAGGCGGTGCTGGCAGCTGCCGGGCGCCCCCTCTGCTCGCCCCGGCTCCAAGCGCGCGCTTGCTAGCTCCCTCGCGCTCCCTCCGGCTCCTAGCAGCGCGCGGGGAGTGTGAGTGGCAATGGCAGCAGAGCCAGCTCTGCATAAATGACTCCCGCCCGCCCCCTTCAACACCCCTCCTTTCCCACCTCCCTCCCTTTCTCTGCTCCCTCCTCCTCCCGCCCGAAAGCAGCCTCAGCCAGGCTCCAGCCAGGTCCTAGCGCCGCCAGTTCTGGCTGTAACTTCCAGGGTTTCCAGCTGCAAAGGATTTTCCAAAGGACTGGGAGAAGAGCCCCGGGATCATGATTTTACTTCCTTTTCCCCCGCTCATTTCTGGATTTGTCATAATTTACTCCACTTCCCAAAAGACTAAAGAGATTGACACACTGGTACGAGTTAAGCGTACCGAAGATTCATTCATCCTTGGTTTGAACGTCCTTAAACAACTAAGTATTTAAGGAGGTCACTCATGTGTCAATTACTGGAAAAATAACCGGAGATTTTTCACTTCGTTAATTCTTCATGCTTTTCAGCAAGTGTTTGTTTTACACATTTTGCACACAAGAGAAACTACTGGTGCAGTACCAAAAGGTTCGTCGATTCCTAAAAACAATCCAACCACCTTGGATCCAAAACAAAGTTATGTTGCTGACTGACTTTCGAAATCGATACCATGGACACTGGACAACGCCAAGGGAGAGTAAAATTCCAGCCGTGAAATTGAGGAAAGATGCTTCTATGCTATCAATGTCTGATATGAAAGTGAATGGAGATGTTGGGTCAAAAGATTGAGTCTGATGAAGCTTCTTTTTCTCCACTAGGGAGAAACTTTTCCAAAGGAAGCCCTGAAACAATGAAAGACTTCCATATAAAAAGGACCACAGAGGAAGTTCAGATAAAATAGGTTCTGTATCGTGCATGCACTGTTACTTGCAGAAGGCAAGAGGGAGCTCGCCTTTTCAAACCTGTTTTATTTTTCTTTTCTTACTTTTTTTCTGAAACGGAGATGATTTCTTATGAAAATTATCCCTTATGAAATAATTCAACTGGACTTTAAAGTATCCCCTTAATCCTTAACTAGTCCCTTCCCCGTTTTTCCTTTCTCCTGAACTGCCATCCACCTTTCTTCCTTGTTGTTAAGTGCCTTCAATTTGGCTCTCTGCATGAGGTTTCTGAGGAAAGATGATGAGTTTAAATCTCTGACCTTACAGTTAGCTGTCCAGTTCTGATCTTGTGTTAGTTAAATGCACTTAAGATTAATTAACTCATCACACCTATGACTTTACATGATGATTCCCTTATGTGGTGGGGACATCACTCTTCTTCCCCTTTTAGCTCCTGATGAAACATATGGGAACATTAAAAATTACATTAGCACCTTGGAGCATAGCATTTTATGGCTTTTTACAAACTGTATAAAGTATATACTCTAATGCTGAATTTCCAAACAAACCCCTGAAATATCTCCCATGTTACTAATGAAGAAGTGGGAAATCAGAATTCAGTCACTTGCAGGAGGTTATTCTTTTTTTCCCTTTATTTATTGACTGAATCTACAATTCTATTTTGAGCACCCAAATTTGGACATTGGAGGAAGGGAGAAGGGGAGTTGCACAGAAAATTAGTGGAATTCAGACTCTGGAATCCACTAGAGTGGTGCAGTGATGATGAGGAGGAGGTGGAACAGCATGCACTTGGGCTTTAGAGTTTTGGCAGTCCCGCTGCTGAGTGGTTCCTTTGTATACCTTTTCCTGTCTTCCTGTCTTAGTTGTCCAGTGCTGCCTGCTATAAGAAAAACACCACAAATGAATGATTTTAACAAACTGAAATTGATTTTCTTATAGAATAGGAGGCTAGAAACTTGAATTCAGTGCACCCACTCTCCTTGTAGGAATCCTGGTGTGGCGCTGTGGGTTAATGTGCCAGACTGCAAAGTCCTTTGAACTGCAAGGTCGTCGTCGGCAGTTGAAGCTTACCAGCTGCTCCTTGGAAACCCTATACAGGGTCATTATGGGTCGGAACCAACTCGATGGCACTTCACAACAACAACACAAATTTCCTTGTAAGTTCTGAAGGAAGGTCTTTGTCTTTTCTGAGCTTATATTCCTGGCAGTTTTCATGTGCTTGGCATCTCTCTTCCTCCATTTCTGCTTGCTAATTTATGTTTAATGTCTTTTATATCTCAAAAGATATTCACTCAAGAAAACATCCTATACCAATCCAGCCTCATTAGCATAGCAAAGACAACCCATTCCCAAATGGGATTACAACCATAGGCATATTGTTGTTGTTAAGTGTTTAGTTGTTTCCAACTCTGAGTGACCCTAGAATTTCCTAGGAGCAGCTGGTGGGTTTGAACTGCTGACTTTGAGGTTAGGGTTAGCATTCTAGTGCTTATCCTACATTGCCACACCAGGACTCTTCCACAGGCATGTTGTTGTTGTTGTTGTTGCTAAGAGCCGTTGAGGTGGTTCTGACTCAAAGTAACCCTGTATAGGGTTTCTGAGGAACAGCTAGTGAGCTTGAACCGCTGACCTTGCAGTTCAAACTCCAGCGCATTAATCCGCAGTGCCACACCAGGGCTCCACAGGCATAGAGGTTAGAATTTACAACATATATTTTGAGGGGACAAAATTCAGCCTATAACATTTGCCAACCTTAGAGTCAAATCCAGAAAGTTAACTGCCACCCACTTTGCCCTTTATGAAGAGCCTTCAGATGCAATGGGAATCTCAATACACATTAAAGGTTCCAGTATTTCCACTATGTGCTAAGTGAGGAAGAGCCTGTCAATCTCTGCCAGTGTTCTACAAGAGAGTGACCACAGTAAGTATTATAGAAGGCTCCTTGGAGAGTCAGACATGCAGCATAGCCTGAGGGTTTTCTCAGGGACTTTATTGTTTAGGACTTCGAAGGATGCACAAAATGCTTCTCTTTGAACAATGTTACCTCTGGGCTTCAACTTCTCAATGCAGTAAAGAGGAGTCACTGCATGGAAGCCTGGAGGTTATTTCCCTGGGAGTGGCAGAATTACTAAGTGATATATATATATATAATTTTTTTTTTTCTCCATAGTGTCTTTTCCTTTTTCTTTCCACTAACACTCTTGCTTTCTGTGAGCATGCCCTGCTTGGCACACAGATACCATTCATGGCATTCAACATGAGAAAGAATTGGAAAATGAGGTAGGAAGTGGGGAAACCACTTTTCTACTTTGTAAACCAATCTCTGGGCCAGCATTTAGCTTACTCAAAGGGCATATTCTTCCATTTGGATGAATATGTATTTGGAAGGGGAAAACACAGTTTTTTGTTGTTTTTTTTTTTTCAAGGGGGGGGTGGGATTTGGAATCCCATTCATCTGTCAAATCAAACATGAATGTAGACTCATTCATCTTGTCTGTCGCCTTTGCTGTTATCTTCTACTTCAATTGTGAGTGTGTTCTCACACTGTGATTCCTAACCCTAAATGAAATCCCTCTCACACCAACAAGCAGGTAATTCCTGTCACTTTGGGATCTACATGAATGAGATCAGTAGCTTCATGGGTTACAGCCTGTTTCCCAAGCATGGAACTTCCAGATAAGGATCAATAGCTGAAGCACACAATGTGTCACCATGTCTCCATGGTGACCTTATCACCATCAACCTATTACAAATGTCTGAATAGTAAAAGGAGAGGAGAACAGGTAATAGCAGTGGCTAGTGTGGCAATATCACTCAGTTACCTAATGCTGCTGTAACAGAGCCCTGATAGCATAGTGAGTTACATGTTGGGCTGCAAACCTCAAGGTCAACAGTTCAAATCCACCAGTCACTTTGTGGGAGAAAGATGAGGCTTTCTGCTCTCAGTAAAGTGTCAGCAGCAGATGTCACAGAAAAGCAACCCTGGTGGCACTGTGAGTTAAGGCTTTGGGCTGTTACACGCAAGGTCAACAGTTCAAGCCTACCAGATGGTCTTTAGGAGAAAGTTGAGACTGTCTTCTCCTGTAAAAACTTATAGTCTGGGAAACCCTGTACATGGTCACTGTGAGTCCGAGTGGACGCCAGAGTTGTAGTTGAGTCAGGAACAGAAAGGAGCCCTGGGATGCAGTGGTTAAGAGCTCAAAGCTAGCTGTAAGATTATCGAATTCACCAGCTTGCTCCATGGGAGAAAGATATGGCAATTTTAGAAATCCAATGAGGCATTGCTAGTCTGTCCTGTAGGCTCACTATGAGTTGGAATCAACTCAAAGTCAACAGATTTGTTTATTTTGCTGTAACAGAAATGTCACTGTTGTTAACTGCTGTCCATTCCGTTCCAACTCATGGTGGTAATGGTGTTTACGTGCCGTGGAGCTGGTTCCAACTCATAGTGACCCTGTGTATAGGGTTTCCAAGGCTGTAAATCTTCACATAAGCAGAAAGCCTCATCTTTCTCCCAGGAAACAATTAGTAGTTTTGAACTGCTGACCTTGTGGTTTGCAGCTCAACTTGTAACCACTATGCTACCCAAGTTCCTTTTCCAACTCATAATGACCCTGTATAGCAATTCCGAGGAGTGACTGGTGGGTTTGAACCACCAACCTTACGGTTAGCAGTCCAGGGCTTATATGCCACACCAGGACTCTGATATGTTACTGTTGTTGTTGTCAAGAGCCATCGAGTTGGAACCAACTCATAGCGACCCCATGCACAGCAGAATGAAACAATGTCCGATCCTGGGCCAACCTCACTACCGCTGCCACACTTGACGCCATCAATGATGCCACCTGGCCGATCCATCTCATTGAGGGTTTTCCTCTTTTTCTCTGACCCTCCATCTTACCCAGCATGACATCCTTCTCCATCGACTGTTCCCTCCTGATATGTTACTAGTGGGTGATTTTAAAGGAATAGGAATTTATTTTCTCACAGTTTAGAAGGGTAGCATCTGGCTTGGAACACTGGCTTTAGTGGAAGACTATGTCAGCTCTGGAGGAAGGTCGACATTTCTTTACAGCTTCTGTTCCTCGATTCCTTTTCTATCTTCATGTGCCATAGCATTTGTCTTCCCCAAACTGTTCTTCCTTCTGTGCCTTATCTGCTCTCTCCTATTTCAAAGGTTATTGATTTATCACACACCCTACACTGAAACGGCCTCTTTAATATAATAAAGAATCTCTATTCCCAAATGGGATTATATTCAGAGGTATTGTTGTTAAGTGCCATTAAGTCAGTCCCAACTCATAGCAACTCTGCATAGGGTTTCTGAGGACCAGCCAGTGAGTTTGAACCACCAACCTTGCAGTTCAAACTGACCTTGAAGTCGAGTACTTATCTTATGATGCCACACCAGGACTCTGATTCACAGGTGTAGAGGCCAGAATTTGCAACACTTTTATGGAGAGACAAAATTAAATCCATAACGTCATTAGCATTGAAAAAGAAACTGAAAACAAAGTCTTAAACTGATACTCCTTTTTGTATTCGGAGAATAGCACTGCACGATTTGATTTGACCCTAGGCTTCCCCATTGTTACATGCCCACGTGGCAGCTTTACACTGACTTATACTTACTTGATAATGATGCCCACTAGTGTTTGGCCCCTTTGCCAAGGTCCCTTATAGCTATAAAAGAATAATTCAGGGAAATGCAATGAACAGAAATCCAGGGAGTTTAGTAGAAGGAGAAGCGAACAGGAACCCCATAAGGAATTCTATTAAAGCGTTGTAAACTGGTATTATTCTGGAAAGAGTTTTTCTTCTGAGACATCACATGTATTCCTGTGCTACATCCTTTGCTGGAAATTTGGAAATTGACCTTTTAGGTTTCTTGTAACCTGAGATTCTGTGAACCAGTGATAAATTGTTAATGGGCCGATTGGTGCTGACAAGGAAGGGTGGGTGTTGCCACTAGATACCAGGGTTTTCAAAAAGTTTGTGGAAAATTTACATGATCTGTTCATTCCATTTTTTCATGAGCTTTTTAATAATCCCTCATATTTCACTGCCCAGTAGAAGAGTTACCAAGTCTATGTAAGAGTCTTGAATAGTTTTCATATATAACAAATTCAAAATCAATAGTGAAACTTGGGCAAGCTTAATAAAACCAAATTATATTAAGAATTATCATTTATTAAGCACTAGTTCTATGCCAAGGGACTCCTGGTGTGGCAAAAATAATCACTGGACTGCTAACCACAAGGTTGGTGGTTCAAACCCACTAACCACTCTTTGGAAACCCTGTATGGAGTCGCTATAAATTTGAATCGATTCAAAGGTACTTAACAACAACAATTCTATGCCAGGGCAAACACATCTCAGATCTTAATCTCATCCATAGAGTTGTTGTTGTTAAGTGCCATCGAGTTGATTCCGACCCATAGCAACCCTGTACAGGATTTCAGAGGGTGTAAATCTTTACGGGAGTAGAAAGCCTCATCTTTCTCCCGCAGAGCAGCTGGTAGTTTCGAACCACTGACCTTAAGGTTTGCAGCCCGATTCGTAACCACTACGCTACCAGAGCTCCTTAGACTCCATAGAGTAGCAGAGCTTAAAAAGGCTTTGTTGTTGTGTTAAGTGCCAAGCGGGTTCCAACTAATAGCAAAGTTGGCCCAAGATCTAGCAGTGTTTCGTTCTGCTGTGCATGGGTCATTATGAGTCAGTACCGACTTGATGGCACCTAACAACAACAACAATAGGGTTTCCAAGGAGGGGTTGGTGGGTTTGAACTGCCAACTTGTGGTTAGCAGTCCAGTACTTATCCTACAGCACCATACCAGTACTCCTTTATGAGTTTATGAGGATGGAAATCTGATTGAAGGATACAGGATCTAGGGAAAGCAGTTCTCTCTCTGTGGGCTTGGGGGCAGGTGTAGGGGTGCTTGATGCTTTTCACTTCAGCTTCTGTTTCCTGGTTACTTGGTGATCTCCTTGTGGAATGGTATCTATTTTACCCCATTGCTGTTTGTTTAATCTGCTTCTTCTATATTGTGTAAGAGATTGATGCCAAAAACACCCTAAATGAATCTTGCCTTATAACATAACACAAGCAACGCATTCACAAATGAGATTATAATCACAGGTGTTTTAAGTGCCATTGGAGCAGTGGGTGAGTTTGAGCTGCCAACTTTGTGGTTCAAACTAACCTTGTGATTGAGTGCTTATCCTACAGCCCCACACCAGGACTTTTTGATTAGGTTAGGATTTACAATACATACTTTGGGAGGCACAAAAAATGTGTTGTAAATACCTTACAATGATGTGGTACTATAACATAAGTACTGGATTGCTAACCACAAGGTCAGAGGTTCAAACCCATCAGTCACCCTTGGGAACTTTATACATGGTCGCTATGAGTCGGAACTGGTTTGATGGGATTTAACACCACACACACACATAATTGAATGCATATAACATTTGGGTTTAACAAAAATAAGTCTTATAAGGAGAATAAAAACTTGATTTAATATTTCAGATTCCTTATGTGTTTATTGTTGTCAAGTGCCATCAGGTCGGTTCTAACTCATAGTGACCCTGTGTAGGGTTTCTGAAGAGTGGGTGGTGAGTTTGAACTGCTAACCTTGTAGTTCAAACTGAACTTTCAGTCCAGTGCTTATCCTGCAGTGCCATACCAGGACTCCCCTTATGTGTTTACCTGGTTTAAAATCAAGGTGTGTGACAAGCTTGTATCCTTTTACAATTCTTATTCAGTTAGTATGATGAGCAAATAATCAAGAATCCAGACAATGTGAAATAGAATGCAGAATCAAGATGAGAGGAATATGTATTTTAATCTGCAGTATGCAGGAGTCCTGGTGTGACACAATGGGTTAATGCGCTGGACTATAAAGTTGGTTTGAACTGCAAGGTTGGCAATTCAATCTCACCAGCAGCTCCTCAGAAACCCTATACAGGGTTGCTATGGGTCAAACTGACTCAACAGCACTTAACAACACCAATGCAGATGATACAACAGTGCTTCTGAAAGCAAAGAGGGCTTGAAGCATTTCTGATGAAAATCAAACACTGCAGCCTTCAATATGGACTATACCTTACCATAAAGGAAGCTAAAATCCTCACAAATGGACCAATAAACAACATCGCAATAAACTCAGAAAGCATGGACGTTGTCAAGGATTTCATTTTACTCAGATTCACAGTCAATACTCATGGAAGAAGTAGTCAAGGAACCAAATGATGTATTATTGCATTGGGCAAATCTGCTGCACAAGACTCTTGAAAGGGTTTAAAAGCAAAGATGTCCCAAGCCGTAGTCTTCACAGTTGCCTCCATATATGTGTGAATGCTGGACAATAAAAAAGATCCAAGAGAAATTGATACCTTTGAATTAAGGTGTTGACAAAGAATATTGATTATAATACAGAGTGCTAGAAGAATGAACAAATCAGTCTTAAAGGAAATACAGCAAGAACGCTCTTTAGAAGCAAGGATGGTGAGACTTCTTATACAGTTTGGACAAGTTATCAGGAGGGACTAAGTCAGTAAAGGAGAGGGTTGTTGAAAAAATGAAAAGAGGAAATCCCTCAAGGAGACGGATTGAAACACTGGCTGCAACAAGGGGCTCAAACACAGCAGATTGTGAGGATGGCACAGGATGGTACACATTGTCACTGTAAGTTGAAACTGACTGGATGACACCTACCAACAATAACAATGTTGTTGTTGTTGTTTGGTGCTATCGGGTTGGTACCGACTCATAGCAACCCCATGCACAGCAGAACAAAACAGCCTGATCCTGGGCCAACCTCACTAAAGTTGCCACGCTTGAGTCCATAGATGCTGCCACTTGGCCAATCCATCTCATTGGGGGTCTTCCTCTTTTTCTCTGACTGAACATGAGATCTTTCTCCAGCGACTGGTCCCTCCTGACAATATGTCCAAAGTATGAGAGACGAAGTTTGGCCATATTGGCCTCCAAAGAGCATTCTGGCTGCACTTCTTCCAAAATGGATCTATTGGTTCTTTTGGCAGCCCATGGCACTTTCAATATTCCTCTCCAACACCACAACTCAAAAGCATCAATTCTTCTACGGTCTTCCTTATTCACTGTCCAGGTTTCGCATGCATATGAGGTTATTCAAAACACCATGGCTTAGGGTCAGGCGCACCTTAGTCCTCAAGCTGACATCTTTGCTCTTCAACACTTTAAAAAGGTCCTGTGCAGCAGATTTGCCTAATGCAATATGTCATCTGATCTCTTGACTGCTGTGTGTTGATAGTTGATCCAAGAAGAATAAAGTCCTTGACAACTTAATCTTTTCTCCGTTGATAAGAATGTTGTTTATTGGTCTAGTGGTGAGGATTTTTGTTTCCATTATATTTAGATGCAATCCATACTGAAGGCTGTGCTCTTTGATCTTAATCAGTAAATGTTTTAAGTCCTGTTCACTTTCAGCAAGCAAGGGTGTATCATCTGCATATCGCAGGTTGTTAAATAAGTCTTCGTCCAATCCTGATGCCACATTTTTCTTCATATAACCCAACAATAACAATAGGTCATGTTAAATTTACCATTTAAAATGCAACATCCATGACACATATGAACCCAAGACAAGAGTTAATTCAGAACTCACTATTCATTACAGCATATTTATATAACGGGATAGTGATGGGTTTGTTTGAAGTTGATTTATAGTGGCATAGCTGAATGTCTCTTGTGTACATTTAGATCCTGTAATGGCCAACTGGTTCCTGTTAAACTTTCTAATTGGAATCAAAGTGTGAGGTTGTAGGTGACTTCCTTCAGATATTATGAAGGAAGCCTCATAACTTCCAGCTTCTACCTTAGTGGCAGAGTAGTATTCAGCTCAGAAGAGGTGTGACAAACATTGAACAGATAGCTTTCCCCTCCCCCCTCCCCCTCCAGCTTGGACTTCAGGGATAAGTCCTGATATGGTGCTGTAGGATGAGCACTGGACTGCTAACTACAAGGTCGGTGGTTTAAACCCACCAGCCTCTACTTGGAAACTCTATACAGGGTCACTATGAGTTAAAACTGACTGGACAGCACTCAACAAAAACAGCAGGAATGGTAAGGATAGGAAAAGTCAACTAAATAGACTTAGTTCTTAAAACTTCAACCAGCAAAAAGAATGGGTGTCCGATGTCAATGGAAAAACCCCCCTCCAAAAGTTGAGTTTTTTTTTTTTTTCCTGTGGGCCCTTTTCCCCAAAACTTTTAAATAGAACTCTTATTATTAAGACTGCATCACAGGACCAGATATCCGATAATTAATCACTGAACCTACTGATCTTGCTTTGGAAGGAAGACAAAGTTAAATGAGCCCTAGGATAAAAATTTTAAATCAGTCTTTTCCCCCTCCCTGTGGCCAAGGAGTACTTCTAATTCATTTATGCCAAATACATCTCCACTGTTATCCTATCTTCTGACTCATAGCAATGCTAAGCAGAGTGCTTGCAGCTGTAGTCTTTACAGATTCAGACTGCCTCGTTGTTCTCCCTCAGGGCAACTGGTAAATTGAGCCACCGACCTTGCAATTAGAAGTCTGACATTTAACCCTTTATATCAAAGAGTATTCCATCAAAATCTGGTGCCTTGTTCTTTGCCAATTCCTTCAATGTACTTTGGACTTCCTTC
>NW_006408532.1:22631708-22643268 GCF_000296735.1 Chrysochloris asiatica | reverse complement strand
TGGACTCAAGCTTGGAAACAATTGTGAGGTTGGCCCAGGATCGGGCACTGTTTTGTTCTGTTGTGCTTAGGGTCTCTATGAGTCAGTATTGACTCAATCGCACCTAACAACAACAACATCAAAGAGTATGTTCTAAATCAAAGGGTATTCAACATAATATTTACTTGTTTATCTGAGGCAAGATAAATATGACAACATTCTTTCACAAATAAGCTAAGTGTACATATCCTTTATGCTTATACATTCTACCAGTTCCGGGAAGTGTATGCCTAAATGACTCATCACTCACAGCATTTGACCTCACTTCGTCCTTTCCATGGTGTGTTCAGGACATAGTTATCATACGCCATTGTGTAGCTATATTTTTACCAGCCTGCCCTACCTCCCACCTCTAATCTATTGTTTGTACCCTTGCCCCTACTCCCATTTCTAATTTTAGGAACTGGTGAAATAAAGAAAAGAGCTTCTGTGGCTCTTAACTCTTAGGTGCATGGTATAGGTGTGTATCAGGATGATATTCCTGAGTCAAACCTCTGTAATATCTTGTCTGAGTGCAATTCACTTTAAACTTATGTTGATGAGCAGCAAATATCCTTTCTTAAGGAGTCCTGGTAGCTTAGTGGATTATGAGCTGGACTGCTAATCGCAAGGTCAGCAGTTCAAATCTACCAGTCACTCCACAGGAGAAAGATAAGGTTTTCTGTTCCCCAAAAGATACAGCCTCAGAAACCCTATACAGGCTCTCCATGAGTTGGAACCTACTCCATGGCAAACCACCACCATTATGAACCTAGAACAGCAGTTAATTCATATTTTCAAAAAGGTTGTTCATACTGAAAAATAACTTGTTGAAAAAAATGTTACTTCCTTAAGGCTAGAGCAGGGCTGGGAAACACCTGGTCCATGGGCCATACAAGGCTCACGAAATCATTTGGTATGTCCTTGCCAACGTAACTGCAGTTCCAACCATCACGCTGTTGTTGTTAAGTGCTGTCGAGTCAGATTCGATTCATAGTGATCCTGTATAGGGTTTCCAAGGAGCAGCTGCCAACCTTGTGATTCACAGTCCAGTGTTGAGTTAATTAAATGTTTGATCAAATACAGCAGGAAAAATTTTAATATGATAATTTTGTATGGCCCATGAATGATGTTATAAATTTTGGCAGAAAAAAAGGTTCCCCACCCCTAGACTTGACGGCACTTAACAATAACAAAAGCCCCTGGGCTAGAGGAAAACAGTTCAACAAAAAGCTTCACAGGACATTCTGCATGCCTGTGTTTACAAGTCCCTTGTGTCAACTCAAAACCAGATATTTGGTAAAGAAAAACAGACCTCCAAGATGAACTCTGGCAAATACTACCATTTAAGATCCGTGACTTACTTGGCTTACCCCAGAAACTCAGGAACTAAGAGTTTACTAAATCACTAGGAACCCTGAGGCAAGCTACTGTCTTCAATTTTCTCAGTGAAAGCCTTTAATTCACAGAAGTGCTAAATAAGACTATAATGTAAACTATCTGTATGAAGCTAAATATTACCTTTTTTGAGTCAAGAAGAAACTATCAAATTTTATGAAAATATGTATCACACTTAGATTTTGGGTGAGGAAAAGATCCTTCTCTAGTACTGTTGTACTTTTACGTATTTAAAAATAATTAGAGAATTGTTTTGACATCAGAAAGCATATTGCGCTCTGAAATGCGAACTTGGATTGACCACTATGGCACAAGAGCAAACAATAAATATTTCTTATCATTTGTCATTTGTTATTCTAATCTTTGTCATACAGTTTTGTGTGTATGTCCACACAGTTGTAGTTGTTAGGTGCCTCTGTGCTGGTTCCAAATCATTATGACTCTATGTATAACAAAAAACTGCCTTGTCGTGTGTCATCCTCATAATTGTTGTTATATTGATTGTTGCAGCCACTGTATCAATCCATTTCATTGAGGGCCTTCCTCTTTTTTGCTGACCCTCTACATTATCAAGCCAGGTATCCTTTTTCAGGACTGGTTCCTCCTAATAATATATGCAAAATAAGTAAGGTGACGTCTCATCATTTTCCCTTCTAAGGCACTATCTGACTGTACTTCCTTCTATGCATATTCGTCCATTGGAGAAGAATATTGAAAATACCATGGACTGTCAGAAGAATGAATAAATCTGTTTTGGAAGAAGTACAATCAGAATGCTCTTTAGAATCCAGAATAGCTAGATTTCGTCTATCATAGTTTGGACATATTATCAGGAGGAGCCAGTCCATGAAGAAGGACATTTTGCTTGGTAAAGAGAAATATCAATGAAAAAGAGGAAGGCTCCACAATGAGATAGACAGGCACAGTGACAAGAACAATGGACTCAAGTGTAACAACAATTGTGAGGATGGTGCAGGACCAGGCGGTGTTTTGTTCTGTTGTACATAGGGTCACTATGAGATCGAACTGACTCAACGGCACCCAACCGCATTGTATTTGGCAGCTTTCTTTAGGCGGCAGATCAGGTCCATGACAGACATGTTAGGAGTGGGGATATGGAAGGCCATGCCAGTAAGTTTCCCATTCAGTTCAAGGATGACCTTGCCCACAGCCTTGGCAGCACCAGTAGATGCAGGGATGATGTTCTGAGCAGCCCCACGGCCATCACGCCACAGTTACCCAGAGGGGCATCCACAGTCTTCTGGGTGGCAGCGATGGCATGGACTCTGGTCATGAGTTCCTCCATGATGCCAAAATTGTCATGGATGACCTTGGCTAGGGGGGCCAAACAGTTGGTGATGCGCTGACAATCTTGAGGGAGTTGTCATACTTCTCGTGGTTCATGACCATCACAAACATGGGGGCATCAGCAGAAGGGGCAGAGATGATTACCCTTTTGGCACCACCCTTCAAGTGAGCCCCAGCCTTCTCCAAGGTTATGAATACAGCGGTGGACTCTACAACATATTCAGCACCAGCATCACCCCACTTGATATTGGCAGGATCTCTCTCCTGGAAGATAGATATGGGCTTTCCATTGATGATAACTTTCCCGTTCTCAGCCTTGACACTGCCATTTAACTTGCCATGGGTGGAATCATACTGGAATATATATACCATGTAGTTGAGGTCAATGAAGGGGTTGTTGATGGCAACAACCTCCACTTTGCCAGAGTTAACAAAAGCCCTGGTGACAAGGCGCCCAAATTCCGTTGACTCTGACCTTCACCATTCTGTCTCAGGAATGCGGCTGGTACTGCAAGAGAAGCTGCGGTTGCCTGTCGAACGGGAGGAGCAGAGAGCCCACATGGAATTGATTTTGCATTTAATACCCTAGACACTTCAGAAAATACTTTTCTACTCAAGTGTGTGTGTGTGTGTGTGTGTGTGTGTGTATCTCTGCGCTTAGCAGACTGAGTCTCATGATTTGAGTGATGTGAGGTTCCAAAGTAGTTCCAATATGTGCAGAAATTAATGATTGTGAAGCAAATTACTTGATCAGTATTCCACTATCCAATACCTCCTTTGCTTACTTTCAGTCTAGAATGCTGCAACTTCTCCTGTGTTAGTCATACCCTCTATATGTTTAATGATAAACTCTGTCAAATAGAGTCCAGGCATGAATAGGTCTTTTCCGTTGTACAAATTCAAAATTAACTCCTCTGAACACACCTCGGTCAAAGGAAACAAAAAGGAATTGGTGAATTGCCTTAGTAAGGGTGAAAATAAATGATATTACATTGATTTCAGTATCCTCCTCGGCATGCAAAAGCTGGACAGTGAATAAGGAAGACCATAGAATAATTGATGCTTTTGAGTTATGGTGTTGGAGGAAATATTGAAAGTACCATGGGCTGCCAAAAGAACCAACAGATCTGTGATGAAAGAAGTGCAGCCAGAGTGCTCCTTGGAGTTCAGGATGGCCAAACTTCATCTCTCATACTTTGGACATATTTTCAGGAGGGACCAGTCTCTGGAGAAGGATATCATGTTTGGTAAGGTGGAGGATCAGAGAAAAAGAGGAAGAACCCCAGCGAGATGGATTGGCAAAGTGGCTAAATCAATGGGCTCAGGCGTGGCAACAATTGTTAGTTAGGTTGGCCCAGGACTGGGCAGTGTTTCGTTCTGTTGTGCATGGGATCACTATGAGTGGGTACCAACTCGATGGCACCTAACAACAACAACAACAACTACTTTGATAGGATTAATAATGACCCAGGATGATCTTGATAACTGAGATTGTTGAAGTATTTTAGAGTTTGTAAAATACTTTTAGGCTATTATAATATGCATCATACATATTATCATATGTATTTAGGCTATTATCATATGTAACGTACTAGTGGCTGGAGACATCATCATTATTTTAATATGGGATAACCACAGATACAGAAACTGAGAGATGAAATGATGTGTCCAGCAGCACACAGCTAGTAAAGACGGGATTTGGAATGGAACTCAAGTTTTCTGAATCTTGTGTTTGTGTAACTTCCACCATTCCAGAATTTCAACCAAGTCACTACCATAGCATCCTCCTAAAAGAAACCTTTCTGTTAAGTCTCTGTGCATTTTGTGTAAAGTCCTTGGAGTGTGTGGGTTGCATTGTTAGCTGAGGAGAAAATATTGGAGATCCAAAGCCAAGGGTTTCCTTCATGGCTTCCTGAGTCTGTCATTGCCATTAAGCAGCTACCCTGTGCCGCCTCTCTTCATCTCTCTTCAGGTCAAAGTCCAATCATTTCTCAGCTCAATCCCCAGGTGGATAGCCAAATCAATGACCCAGAGCTTCTAGAAAGCAAGAGAATGTGTGAATCATTGCAAGCAAAATGCTTTTCTCCTTTTCTGACAATCCACAGATGTTTTCTTTTCACTTGCTAATTATCAGGTTCAATAAACTTTTGGATGTGACGAACTGGGATGTACTCATTGTGCTAAAATTCCACCAGATTCATAGGAAACAATTGGGGAGTCTGTTGGAATTGATCATAATGGACACTTTTGTAAAGAATCCTCTTAAGGTTCCTAGTAACATGCTTATTTTAGAAATCATTCCTATTATCAGAGCTGTTCTTACATGATAACTAAGGTACATTGAAAAAATTGAATTCTCCCCACCCCACACATACACACACACATCAGTAGACCTGCTGTTGCTGTGTGCACTAGAGTTAGTTCCTGCTCACAGCAATCCTGTATAGTGTTTCCAAGGCTGTAGATCTTTAAGAAAGCAGAAAGCCTCATCTTTCTTCTGTGGAGCTGCTGGTGGATTCAAACTTCTTAACTTGAGGTTAGCAGCCCAGTGCCCAGCTCTACTCCTCTGTCCAGTAGAGCTATGAGAATTAAAAGCATTCATACAGAAGTAAGTGAATGGCAGAGGCTACAAGTAAAATTTACCTCAACTTTAATTGAATCTCCTTTCCTTGAGGACATATTTAAGCCCTGTTTACTCCATATTACTTCTATTTCTCTTTCAACATCTCTCTTACTCCAAGTTTCCTATCCATCTGTCTGTCATATGCTTTCTTTCACCACCCTGATCTTCACTGGAAAAAAAAAAAAAAACAATAGAAAGTATTTAGAACATTTTGAAAAAAAAAGGAGAAATGTAGTAATATTTCCACTGCCCAAATATAACTGTTTTCTAATTAGTACTCTTTTCTAGTCTTGATCTAATAACAACTACAGCTTTATAAAGTTATAAACATGCTACATGTATACTTTCATATTCTACATTTTTCACATAATCTACACTGTCATTTTCTTTCACCAAATACGTGCAGTCTTTGAGGACGTACAGTCAGAATGCTCCTTAGAAGCAAAGATAGCAAGTCTTTGTCTCTTGTACTTTGGACATGTTATCAGGAGGCACTAGTTCCTGAAGAAGGAACTTGGAAAAGAGGAGGATCGGCGCAAAAAGGAAGACCATCGACAAGATGGATTGACCAAGTGACAGCAACAATGTGCTCAAGTATAACTGTTGTGAGGATGGTGTAGGACCAGGCAGGTTTCATCCTGTTGTCAATAAGGTCGCTATGAGGGAGAACCAACTCAAAGGTACCTAACAGCAACATCAATTCATTTTAATGACCATACTCCATGAGTTGACCTATCATAATTTTTTATTAGATTCTACTGGATAGAGGAAGGAGCCCTGGTTGCACAATGGGTTAAGCACTGGCGACAGTGGTTTGAACACAGTCACCGCTCTGCAGGAGAAAGGTAAAGATTTACAGCCTTGGAAACCCTATGGAGAAGTTCTACTCAGTCCTGTAGGGATACTATGAGTCGGAATGAACTGGATAACTGTGGGTTTGTTTGTTTGTTTTGGTATTGTAAGGAAGCTCTCTCGAGACTCACTGGGATGGGCATTGGGCCATTAGCTAGAAAGTCTTCAGTTTGAATACAGCAGTCCCTCTGAGAAAGAATGGTGAGGCAGTCTTCTTCCATAAAGATTTACAGCCTCAGAAACCGTATGCAACACTTCTACTCTCTCCTAAGGGTTACTGTAAGTCAGAATCGACTAGATGGCAGTGAGTTTAGATTTATTTTTTATTGTAAGACATTTAAATTGTTTCCAATTTTTCCTTGTTGCAAATAATAACACAGAGAATATCTTCATGAATAAAAGTTGGATGTGTTTTAAGCTTTCTCCTTAGGATTAATTGACAATTTTTGTTTTTTTCATGCTCTAAAAATTAGACTATGGTTTGCAGCCTGAAACAGCTAGAGGAACCAAACAAGTAATTTAGTAAGTGAAGTAGGTCAGTACACATTGCGAGCTGAATTATTTCATATCTCATGGTGCCCCACGTCTACTGCCCTGACTGCCATTGTACTGGTTACATCAACCTACCAGACAGCCGATACGGAGCTTGGGGCTATTATCAATGACTAATACTCCTATGTTGTTAGCTGCTGTCTAGTCCACACTCTACTCATGGCCACCGCAAGCGTTGCAGAGTAGAACTGAACCACAGGGTTTCCTTGACTATAATCTTTTATCTTTTTTTAACTTTTTATTGTGAATTGAGTAAAGATTATAAACAAGGTCATCACTTTCACATTCAGCAAATCATATACTTTGTTTCATCTCCATATTTACAATCCCCTCCATGGAACAACAGTTATCCTGCTTCCTCCCTGTGTCTCCCATTTGCATTCCATCTGCCTTCCTATCTCTTCTTAACTTTGTCCTTCGAAATACATTTGTCCTCTTGATTCTGAAAGATTGATCATTCCATGGTGAGCATACCTTGCTAGTGTTGTTGTCCCCCACTGTAAACCTATCTGCTGCATGGCTAGAAATTGGACTACACTGGTGAGTTCTTTTCCAGACCTGAAAGGTGGTCAAGAACCATAGTTTCAGTTTCCTCCAGTCTCTTTCTGACCAGTAAATTTGCTTTTTTGGTTTTTTTTTTTAATTAAATAATTTTGAGTTTGGTTCCACAGTTGCTCTCACTCTATTCGGGGCCCTATAATGTAGGGATGAGGAATGTCCAGCCTGTTTTCTGGACATTTGGTCTGGCCCTACCAAGGCAACCACAGTTCCAGTTATCACATTCTTGTCGTTGAGTGCCTTGAGTCAGTTTTGACCCAAGTGACCCTGTAAAGGGTTTCCAAGGAGGAACTGGTGGGTTTGAACCAGCAACTTTGCTGTTAGCAGTCCAATACTTATTCTACAGCACCATACCAGGAGTCTAGCTATCACACAGTTGTTGTCTAGTGCTGTAGAGTTGGTTTTGATTCATAGCGATCTTGTATAGGGTTTCTGAGGCATGACTGGTGAATTTGAACCTCCAACATTGCAGTTCAAACCAAACTTGCAGTCTAGTGCATTATCCCACAGTGCCGCACCAGGACTATCACATTGTTGTTGTTGTTGTTGTGTGCTGTAGAGTTGATTTCAACCCATAGCAACCCTGTATAGGGCTTCTGAGGAGCAGCTGGTGAGCTTGAACCACCGACCTTGCAGTTCAAATGGCTTTGCAGTCTGGCACATTAACCCACAGCACCACACCAGTACTCCGGACTATCACATTAAGGGTGAGTTGATTAAATGTTTGACCAAATATAGCAGGCTATTTTTAAGTTGATAATCTTGTATGGCCAGTAGTGGTTACGAATCGGGCTGCTAACCTCAAGGTCAGCAGTTCGAAACTACCAGCTGTTCCGTGGGAGAAAGATGAGGCTTTCTGGTCCCATAAAGATTTATAGCCTCGGAAACCCTGTTCAGGGTCACTATGAGTTGGAACCGACTCCATAATACTTAGCAACAATAAGAACCATGAGTGATGTTATAAGTTTTGGCAGAAAATAGGTTCCCCACCTCGCTCTAATGTGATCCCTTTCAAGTCAGTTGATAGTGGTAGTCGAGCATGATCTAGTTCTTCTGGTCTGAGTTGTGAAGACTGATGTTCACATGTTTCCTTGCTCCATTAGACTAATTGATTCCAATCCTCTTCAATTCTTAACGCTCTTCTTTCTTCCTCACATTGAGAGACCAATAACTGCACCGTAGATGGCCTATCATGAGCTTTCAAGATCCCAGACACTATTCTTCCTTGCCTTTAATCTTAGTGTAAGCTGATTGTTAAGCCATTCCTTCTGCCAAACCACTGAATGAGTTCAAACTATCATTCTTTATCTTAGCATTTGAGTGGAAACTGTTTCTGCCATAGAATTCAGAGTTTTACTACTCTTTAAACCATTTGATGAAACCCTTGACCTGTTCTATTATTATTTCATTTGACTACTTGTTAACACCAAGTGATTGGTAGATAACAAGGGAGAGTAGGTGACAAGATGAAGATGTCATTACTTGAGCAGTCCAGCTATTTTGTAGAGAAAATAGAGCTTGAGATATTTTGTTGTGTTTAAGAGACGTTATTGTGGGACAGACTAGTCCGGAATGACTACATATTTGATGTTATGAGCTGGATATAAAGCTTCCAAGGAGCAGCTGGTCCTGCATGCATGGGAACAAAAGGGAGTTTCATAATTGAGTTAAGAACAAGTCACCCCAGACAGCAGAGATCCATCTGGAAATGAAATAACTTTCAACTGACCCTGTGCCAGAATTTCATGATAGGCCCTATATTGATGCTGGGGCCATTGCTCTGCCTGATTCTTCTACTTCTGTCCTGGATGAGCAGCACTGGGGAAATTTTGGCTTCAAAATACAGTGATAATATGGAGGCCAGGAAGAAATGGGCTCAAACAGAAAAGGCCATAGGATTGTCCTCTAAGGCTATTGACTGCAACCAAGAGAACAGGAAGCCCAAAACACTGTCAATAGCCTTAAACGACAAACCTACGGGAGCAAGAGCCACTCTGAGAAAGCACACCTCCCACAAGGCTGCCAGCGGAGGTCTTCTGAACAGGAGATGGAAGGAAGTAGCCACTTTCATCAGCTATAGAAATGAAGGCATTCTCACCGAACCTGGAACTTGTCTCACTGTTTTGTTTATCCCTTCTTTTCCTCCTTCCTTTTACTCTTCCCTTGACTTATAATAGATGTCTATGCTCCCAATGAAATAGCTTCAAATTACATAAATCAATCTGTAAAAAAACTGAATAAGCAGACAATCCTAAAAATAGATTTTAATGCACCATTTTCAGTAAAGGACATGACTTCTACAAAGAAATACAGAAAAACTAAAAAAAAAAACAATCAACCAACTTTACCACATAGACATGCACAGCTCTCAACCCAATGACAGCACACATATATTTGTTTCCAGTGTACATGGAATATTCTTCAGAATACACCTTATGTTAGGATGCAAAGCAAACCTCAATACATTTTCAATCATAAAAGTACATTTTCTTAGATCACAATGTTATAAAATCACATACCAACAATAGCAAGATCAAGGTGAAAAAATCAAATACAGTGGAAATGGGGAGACAGCCTGCTTAAAGCCCATTAACTCACAGAGCCACCCTCTATAACTCAGAACTGACTCCATGACCCTAAACAACAAGGAAGAACTGTACTTCAACAAATCTGAAAATCTGGACAACATGGAAAAATTCCTAGAAACACAAGACCTACCGACTCCAACACAGACTGTCATATAGACCTATACCAAAAGAAGAACTTGATCAAGTCATTAAAAGACTCATTTTATTAATCAGGCATAATCCTGATATCAAAACCAGGCAAAAACTTCCCCCAAAATGAAAATTCTAGATCAATTATCCTTCATGAACACAGATGCAAAAACTGTCAACAAAATCCAACAATATTTACCAAAAATAACAACATCTCAAGCGGGATTCATTCTAGGTATGCAGGGATGATTTAATATTGGGAAAAAAATCAACATAACCCAACATGAAATAAAACAAGGATAAAACCTTATGTATGATCATATCAATAGATGAAAAAGCATGACAATATCCAACATCCATTCCTGATAAAATCACTCAACAAAGTAGGAATAGAGAAATTCCTCAACATAATATGGGTAACTCTGAACAGGTATAAAACTGAAAGCATTACCCTTGGGAAGAGGAACCGGACAAGGATGCCCCTTGTCACAACTCCTATTCAATACGGTGCTGCAAGTCTTAGAACTCTAAAGCAAGAAAGGAATATTAAAGACATCCAAATTGGCAAGAAGATATAAAAATTTACCTAATTGCAGGTGTAATATATTGAATAATGTAGAAAGCATCAAAAAAAAAAAAAGGAAGGGCAGAAGAAATACAGTCACTATACCAAAAAGAAATGGTCTGCATATCCTTTCAAGCTGGAATGTCCCACCACAGAAGCTTCTTTATGGCATTCAGGATTCTATCTAAGGCCCTATATTCTACAGAGTTAACACAAGAGGCCTATTTTGCCAGGGAGCCATCAAGGCAAGCCCTCAAATCCCTTCAGGACAAACTTCCCTAGGACTGGAACTCAAAGGGAACACATGAGGAGAAGGCTTGTAAGCTCACTGATGACCATGTTGGTGTACTTGTGAGTGGAATTGGGGTAGACAGTAATGAAAGCATGGGTTGAGCTTGACTATGTTCCATGGACTCCTGTTGACCTTGAGAAGAGAGAGAGGAGTAAGAGTTGGTTGGTATTAAATTTGGGGAGACTTGGGAACCACTGAGCCAATGGATACCAACCTGGCCACTGGGAGACAGAGTTAAGAGTGAACTGTCCAGCTGATATGAAGTTGGGGGAGGGGGGGTCCAAAGGACTGAAGTGGCTGGCTTACAAATTTTCAAGAGGGAGTTTAGTTTCAGAGTGAATGGGTAAAGACAGAATCCCCAACTGAACAGTTTCCATCTTGTTTAGATGGGTCAGGTGAAAGGAGATTGGGATAGGATTCTTTTGATTTAATAGTAATTGTTATCATGACTACTTGCGACTGTCACAATTATAAAGGTAGGAGAAGGGCAACAAAATGGGGGCAGTCTTACAATCCAGGAACAGAGGACCCTAGGACCAGCAAGAGGGAAGAGCATGAGCAGAACATGGGATCCTAACCAGAGAAGGAGCAACACCAGAGACAGAGGCAGACAGGATGCAGGGAAAGAGAGAGCATCTGAGGGTTACATAAAGAGAAAGGCTATATACTGAGAGGGG
>NW_006408532.1:22624212-22626519 GCF_000296735.1 Chrysochloris asiatica | reverse complement strand
GGTGAGGTTGGCCCAGGATCGAGCATTGTTTCGTTCTGCTGTGCATGGGGTCGCTACGAGTCGGTTCCGACTCGATGGCACCTGACAACAACAACAACAACAACCAAGAACCCAACATTTAAAGAAAGACATGAAAAGTCTGTTCAAAATAATCCCCTAGTCTTCACCATATGAAGAAAACCATGTTAAGTAGGCAAATGGAACCTCAAATCTACTCCACAAAGGTATTTGTCTTAGTCCTTGTTCTGTGAACAGACTCTCCACAAAGCAACCAGTGATTTCTACAGCAATTAGAGAGTAGGAGAATGCTTCAGTAAATCGAAACCATCCAAAGGATGGTTTCACAAAGTAATTTAACTTTTTCTTGAAACTGCAATGTACTCAACAATACCAGAGGCCTCACTCAATGAGATAGTCACCAAAGATCACCAAATTCCTGTCCAAAAACAAATAGTGTTTCTTCCCATCCCACTATCCCATTGAGTATAATTTAGGAGAGTTTTCTCTTTAAAGAAAATATGCAGTTAAATGTTTTAAATGTTCCTCAAAAACATGCTCATTTCTTTCCTTCATTCTTCCTTCGTTTTCTGCTTAAATTTCTTAATACTTCTTGCCTGTGGTTTTAATTATTTAATTTCTTCACTGTATTATTTAAAGAAAAGGCAGTTTTGAGGCTAGAGGATGCGTGAAGGAAGTATGACTCCATGCAAAATTGAAGACGTTAATCTGCTGCCGATAATTTAGTACAGGAGATTGTGATCTGCAATCATCGTTTATCTTAATGTATACCGCTGCAAATATGAACTAAATACCCATTTTGCTTAAATGTCTCCAATAAATACCAATGAAGAAAAGACCTTCAGGAGCTTGAAGAAAGGAGATGTATGTGAGGGCATATTATTTATTAGTTTCTGTTAAAAGCACTCACAAATGGGTCAAGATAAAGAGAGCCCGAAGTGCTTATCTCAGTATTTAAATATAAAAGTTTCTGGTGTGGCTCTGTAGAATCAGTACTGGACTGCAAACCACAAGATCGGCAGTTCAAACCCACCAGCTTGGAAACTGTATACAGGGTTTCAGGGTTGCTAAGGGTCCAAATCAACCTGACAGCACTTAATAACAACTATATTGTTGTTGTTGTTAAGTATCCGAGTCAGTTCCAACTCGTAGTGTCCCTGTACAGGGTTTCCGAGGCTGTAAATCTTTACGTGAGCAGAAAGCCTCATTTATCTCCCGCGGAACAGCTGGTAGTTTCGAATTGCTAACCTTAAGGTTCGCAGCCAGATTCGTAACCACTACGATATATATATATAAACACCTTTATTCAAGGCGCCCTGGTAGTATAGTGTATCACGTGCTGGGCTACAAACGACAAGGTCAGTTGTTCAAATCTACCAGTTACTCTGCGGGAGAAAGATGAGGCTTTCTTCCCCCATAAGGATTTAGTCTCGGAAACTCTATACAGGGTCACTATGAGTTAGAACGACTCTGTGGCACACAACTACGAATAACCTTTATTCAGTTGTTGAAAATGTAAGCTATTTCCAATTGGAAGGGGGAAGGAAGGTACTATGCAGAAAATACTGGATGGATATTTGTATAGAGGCATTTCTTTTTGATCATAAGCTGTTGTTAGTTGCGTCCAGTTGGCTCTGACTCATGGTGAGATCATCTACAATAGGATGAAATATTGTCTGGTCCTGAACCATCTTTATTGTTGTCAGTACATTCAAGTCCATTGTTAAAACTAATAATATATAATGCCTTCCAACCTAGGGGATTCGTCTTTCAGCACTATTTCAGAAAAAATTCTGTCATGATACATTAAGTTGTTTTGTTTTTAACTTTTTATTGTGAATTGCGTTAAGGTTTACAGAGCAGAGCATCAGTTCTGCATTCAACATACCATATACTTTGTGTCATTACATGGTTGCAATTCCTCCTTGTACCAACACTTAACAGCTTTTGCTTCAGTTCACTTTAACGATTGAATTCCTCCGTGTCTCCTCCTTCATTATTTCTTCTGTTAACTTCCCTCTTGTTGTATATTTCCTGCCCTGTCACCCATATTAACACGTGTCTACCCTTGTTCTGGAGTTCTGGTGTGGCGCTGTAGGTTAATGCGCCAGATTGCAAAGCTGTTTGAACTGCAAGGTCTGTGGTTCAAGCGCACCAGCTGCTCCTTGGAAACCCTAAATAGGGTCACTATGGGTCGCAATCGACTCGACTGCACTTAACAACAACAACAACTCTTGGGCTGTGAACCGCAAGGTGAGCAGTTCGAAACTACCAGCTGTTCTGCAGGAG
>NW_006408532.1:22592583-22623507 GCF_000296735.1 Chrysochloris asiatica | reverse complement strand
CCAGCAGTTCGATACTACCAGCAGTTCCGCAGGAGAAAGATGAGGCTTTCTGCTCCTGTAAATAGTTACAGCATTGGAAAACCTTTACAGGTTCACTATGGGTCGGAACCAACTCGACAGCACTGAACAACAACGACAATATCTAGATTGAGTTCTGGTTACTATTGTCATGTATGGTAGGTTGTTGTCTGCTGTTACTGGTTCTCAGCTCAACCTTTAGTTTTTTTGTAAAGTTGGCCTGTTCATCACAAATTCCTTTAATTACTGTTTGTCAGCAAATGTCCACATTTTACTGTTGTATTTGAGCTTTGCTGGGTATATGATTTTTGGTTGGTATTTTTTTTCGTTCAGAGTTTTTTATATGTCATCCCATTGCCTTCGTGCATACATGGTTTCTGCTGAGAAGTCAGAGCTTAGTCTGGTTATCCTTTGTAAGGATTTCTTGAGTTGCTCTCAGGATTTTTTCGTTGTCTTTGATTTTGGAAAGTTTGATTATGATATGTTTTGGTAACTTGCTTTTGGGATCTGTCCTATTTGGGGTTCATTCAACTTCTTGCATGCTCCCTCTTGATGGTGTCCCACACCACTCTTAGGCTTTCTTCAGATTTTTTCTTTCTTTTTTTTCTGATTGTTCTTCTAAAGTATTTGTATTGAGACATGTATCTCTAAGCTCACTAATTTGGGCTTCCATTGCTTCATATCTGTTCCTTAGCCCTTTCAATGTATTGTCCATTTCTGAGATCTTAGTATTAATCTTCTGGATGTCTAATTGAGGTTTTGTATCTTCATAATTTGCATTTATTTTGTCTGTTTGTTCTTGTAGTGTGTTCCTGAATTCTTCTAAAGTTTTTTATTGTGTTCCCTTTTTTTTCCTGTTGACCCTAATTTTCATTGTTTTGATTCTTTTTCAGTTAATTCCATTACCTCTTCTTACTCAGAAACACTTTCTGTCTCTGCAGCTTGGTCATTTGTTAGAGTCATTGTCTCTTGTTTCTTTCTGTGAGCTAAAATTGCCTGTTGTCTCCAGGGTACTGTGGGGTTGTTGAATTTGTAAAAAAACAAACAAACGGCGTAGTTGTTGAATTCAGAGGGGAGAAATCTCTGAGTAGCTCCTGCAATTCAAGGAGCTCATGAGGCGGTTGTGAAAAGGATGTGACAACAGAGTTTCTGGCCCTAGATGGAGTTCCTATTGGTTTCAGTGTTAATCTGTGTTCAAGGCGCTCAATCCAGAAGTAGTTTGTGGGGGCCCTTGATGGAGCCCGTTTCAGTGTCTGTTAGGACCACAGGGAAGCTGGGAGCAGTATGACTGGTTAAATGCTGGTCTGGTGGCTCTGCGGGTTTTGTAGGTCTGCAGCCAAGCCCACCTTAATCTAGTTATCAAAGTGGCACACTGCAAAACAAAGTTGACTGCTATCTCATGTCTGCATGGCTCCCAACCATGAGACTTTGAACTCCATGAAAGCAAGGTCTATGCTGGTGGATAAGGTGGGAGCTGGCCACACTTCTGGTTACCAGAGGAGTTTGGGGAAAAAGAAGAAATCACATATCTTCCATCGCCCACTCAAGTCTGCTCTGCCACGCTTCCCTCCACTGCCAAAGCTGTTCATAAGATGGTCAAGCCATATCTGGCCAATCATTCACCAGAGTCTCTCTTTCTTGCCTTCCTTACTTGGTCTCTTCTTCCAGCGAGTACTCCATCTACCTCTCTAAGCTTTCTTTTGAAGTTCAGGGTACCATAATTTTCATCTGTATGTGTTTTATTTTGTTTCTCACATCTTTACATAGAGGGTCTGTGTAGGGAGACTGCCCAGTCTGTCATTTTGCCAGAAGTCTCAATACATTAGGTTTTTACTGACTATGTTTTAGACATAGATTGCCATGTTTTCTTCCTGAAAGTTTAATGAAACCTGTTCATCATGGTGAACCTTTTGGTACTTGACATACCAGTGGCAACGATCCCAGCATCTTAGCAACCACAGTATGACAGACTAACAGACAGGTAGTATGGTCATAAACTAGCAGGAGAAAATACTTCCCACTTTGTGAGCAAGTTTCACAAAGTCCCCAAACAACTGAACAGCTTTTCTAAAAAGTTCCTAGTATGACATTTGAGATAGTCTGAGTCTTGGTTCAAACCCACTAGCCATTCTTTGGAAACCCTATACTCATAAGGGTCATTATGATTCAGAACTGACTCAATGGCACTTAACAACAACATGTGTGTGTGTGTATATATATGAATATTTTGGTCATATATGTTGATATGTATGTATGAATTTTGATGTGCATTGTGATTTGGGTATGGCACTGTAGGATAAGCACTCAACCTCAAGGTCAGTTTTAACTGTAGGGTCAGTGGTTCAAACTCACCATTTGCTTCTCAGAAACCCTATATATACTTGGTCACTATGAGCTGGAATTGACTTGATGGCATTTGACCACCACAACAAATAGGTATAGATATTAATAGATAGATATATAGATGGTTGTTGTTGTTGTGAAGTGCTGTTGAGTTTGTTCCAACCCATAGTGACCCTGTATAGGGTTTCTAAGGAGCAGTTAGTGAGCTTGAACTGCTGATCTTGCAGTTCAAACGGTTTTGCAGTCTGGCGCATTAACCTACAGCGCCACACCAGGACTCCAGATATACATATAGATGCATGGTATTTATTGTGGCAAAATCCATATCCACAAAACTCCCTGAATTTTTTTAAAGGTCTTCATTGACTTGAATATGAAAAGAAAAAAAAAAATCAACACGCATAGAATTTAATCGATTTTGTTAACATGCTGACCTCACTGAGTGATCTTCTTTTCATATTACACTGCAAATGCTTAGATCGAACTCAGCATAATGTATATGGGGCAAAGATTTTGATATTGAGTCGCCCTTCCTATGACTTTTGCTTTGCCAGGATCCACAAGAATCCCCGTCTGCACAGTATCTACTGAGAATTCTGCTAGCAGGGCCAGGGATCCAAGATTAACAAGAATTGGCTTTGGCAGTTTAAGATGTAGCAGATGAGTAGAACTGCTTTCTCTTTGTAACTAGAGTCATTTTGGAAGGTCTATCTGGAATCAGGAGTCCTGGTGTGGTGCTGTGGGCTAAGGTAGGAGACAGCAAAGTCATTTGAACTGCAAGATCGGTGATTCAAGCTCACCAGCAGCTCCTTGGAAACTCTATGGGTTGGAATCGACTTGACGGCACTTAACAACAACATCTGGAATAAGGGTTGAGTATCTGTGGATGTCTGTGTCAGAGTTATGCTGAATAGCATTTCATGATGGACACTTGAATTGTAGAGTTGCAATTTCATAGCATTCTTCACATCACTTGGACCCTCATTCAATTTTCATTTCATTATTTAGTGATTAATCTTCAAACTTCAACTCAACAGATCAGTTCTGTCAAAAATTCTTCCCTAAACCTGGTGCTCTCTTCTGTGTAACACTCAGCACACTGTAGACACTCTTGTCTGTTCCCACTTTCCCTCAGTCAATCCTATGCACACGAACATGTGCACATATACACACATACCCCTATTCAAACTCCTCACAGACAAATACCACATCGGATTCTATTTTCTATCCTCAGCAACAAGCGTGTTCTAGGTGCTCAATATGTGTCTACTGACTGATTCATTCTGTACTCTTCATTCTGGTATAAACTGCGGTCTCACCTCACTTATTACAGGAGATGTGCTGACAATTAATAAAATCTGACAGGATTAAAAAGCATGCCTCTTCTGTAGTATTTATGAATGAAATGACGTCTCTGGGATTTGTCCCTAAATAATCCATTTTGGATGGGGGTGGGTGTTGATGGGAAATAATTGACTAAATAGTGCTAACTGGTGAAGGTAGGTGATGAATATACTATTCTATCTATGTTTCTGTGTCATTGAAAATTTTACAGTAAAAAGTAGACACACACAACCACAAACATAAAACAGAAAATCGTATCCTAAGAGCACTGCTTTCATAATGCTAGTATCTTTAAGAAAGACATACGTTAATGGAGTGTTCATTTTTACAGTACATGGTTGCTACATTTTGAGGGACATTATTTGAACCAGACTTCATGTATTGCTTGTTCTACTTTGAAAGGCTAACTACTACTATATTTCAGCCAAAACTGGTGGTATTACAAGGGTTAGCTGGATAAAAGTCCCCTTTATACACTGACCCAAAGGCAGACATTGAACCAAAAATAAGAAGAAAGAGAAACATACTACATGCTTCAGAAAGAAAAAGAAACAAACTATAAGCTTTGAATGTTTAGAATCTAGCCAATAATACTCATCTGCAAAGTTCTGGAAATGGCAGCATGAGTGAGGCCGTGGTTGGAGGTGTTTATGTTGGCTGTTTCTTTCCTCTAAACACCTTGGACATGTCTAATTAATCCCTTTGGAGCAGTGATGGCTAGAATTCACCACTCAAAGTTAGTCTTGCCTCATGCCAGCCAAATGCAATCCTGAGACACTGCACGTACATTATTGCCCTACAGATTTAAGAATAACTGTCTGATTATTAGACTTAGATGTCTCAACCCTGACTACACACTAAATAAATTAAATCAGACACAAGGATGGGGTGTAAGCATTTCTTTAATGTTCCCCTAGATGCTTGTACTTTTCTAGGAAAATATTCAAAGAGCCAAAAGACAGAAGCCCCAACCACAGAAAAGACATCATTAATACTGAGAAATGAGAAGAGGACAATTTACAATTGGTCATTATCATGGATGCTATAATGAGCTGTCCAGACATCCTCCATCCCTGTTTCAGGATAAAGGCATTCATTTTTGAGCTGTCAGGTGTGTAAGTTTCTATAGCCTCTCTTCCTATCTCAATCCCTGTTAGAGAATCATCTCAACCTATGGGTGCTGCTTCACCCAAGGGTGCAGCCCTTCCCCAGGGGAAGTCCGCATCCAATAATGGCACAGGTAAAAATGTTCAGTCCCTTTTGCCTTAATTTGGAATGTCTTGGAGGGGCCATTCTTGCTTCAGGGCACACCTTGGAATCAGCTGTATCTCATATCAATTCTCCTAATCCCTTTAGGAAGGGCATCTGCTTCAGAATTTTTCAGTCCCTCACAGGTTCTACTGAGTGTTCTCATTAGACACTCCAGTAAACCAACTGTCTGGAATTTTTTGTCTCATGATTGTTTCCAAGGATATCTGACACCTGACCTAATATAGTCACAGAGGCATCACTTTGTACATCCCGAAAGGCTCCCTAAAGCCGCTTCATTCAGTTTCCAAACTGCCCCACATCATGACTTTTATCTCATGGTTAATGCAAGCAAACATGGATAGAATATTTTACTGGAAGGCTTATTGAGAACAGGTATTCTCCGTAAATACCTATCTAGGTTTGTGGTGACCTAAAGTGTTCTCCTCAGGGAATTGCAGAAACGGAAAGTGTAGGTCTGCTGGACTATGACTTTTATTTTAAGCAGAATCTGCTTTGTGGATTTGTGGTTATATGATACACATAGAGGTAGGGCACACAAGCAGGATAAGAGGTGTATTGGAGGATTCAAGAATTAATGTCCTTTTCCCTATCTATTGACATGGAATGGCTGTGCCATTGGTGACTCTCTTCATAAATGTATGAGATACAAGAGCTTATAATTTTCTTTGCTTGGATGAACAACTTCCAAGTTGTTCCTTGCCATGGAACAAATAGAAATTTTTCTGTTTACTATTTTTCCTGCTTACTGTTGTAACCTGTTTTGATAGTTTATGGTTGGCCAGTTAATTCTAGGTGCTTAAGGGGTATGGCTTGTGAAAAATTTTCAATTATGATTATGCATAGATTGGAATCTTGATGTGGTGCTGTAAGATAGGCACTGGACTGCTGTAGCAGTTCAAATCCACCAGCCACTCCTTGGGAACCCTATATATGGTCATGATGAGTTGAAACCGACTTGATGATACTTAACAACAGTGCATGGAATAACTATAACTATAATTAATATGTTTTACTATTTGGATCGGTAACCTAACACACTCTAGATTTTTTTTCTACTCAATGTGTGCTTTGTAGACCAGTAGCACAGAGTTTTGACATGTAGGGTTTCAGCCCCTTGGACCTGCTGAATGAGAATGTGCTTTACAACAGGCTGATACTGTATTTCTAGGAGGCTTTCAGGTAATACAGTTGTTACTGATTGACAGTGTACCTTTGGAGTCACAGCTTCTAGAAAGTTTCATTGAATTTCTAGCAGTTACAATTTATGCTTCTTGTAAGGAGCTGGATTATTGGTGTGTATCTTTCTGTATTGTCCAATGTTGTGTGTATGTTCCTACTCTTTGCCACAAGAAACCAAAAGCTGTGAAAGAGAATCGGAAATGTAGTGACACTCAGATGGCGATAGTAGGCGCTGTTCTCCTAAAGATAAAGAGAGCCCTTGACTCATGGATGGAATTGTCGTCAGATTGAAGTTCTGGGAAATGGCTCATTGTCTCATAGAAACAAACTTAGCAAGAAGCAGTTTTCGTGTAGAGGAGAACATTGCTGAGACTGCAAATGGATCTTCACCAACTTTGTTCAGTGGGGGCAGACAGTGGAACATAGAGAAAGGTAACTTAAACTTCTTAAATACGGAAAAAAGGCTACTGTTTCAGAGACAGGAGATGTGGATAGTGGCTCTGTCACAGTCACCAACCAGGTATAAACAATGACAAGTTACAAATCCTCTTTGGATTTCAGTTATCTCTTCTGTAAAATTAGGACGTTTCTAAGCTCTTCCCAGCTCTTAAAATGTTAAGAGCTCAGATGTTCTACATTTGTCTGCAAAGACTGCTCTTGCCACAAGAGGGAGCTCTCTTTCTGAAATCATAGAAATTCTACGCATGGTCTTACCGAAAAGAATTAAACCATATCACTTAAGCACCTAGAATTAACCGGGCTTTCAAAAACAATCAAAAGATTACAAGACTCATTCATTTTTTGTTGTTGTTTTGTTTTTAACTCAGATTGACTTATGTTAAATTTTTTACTTGAACAAAGCAAGAAAGGAGATGTTTAGAAAGACTGGTCAGAACTGACACGAAGAATATAAATCCAGAGTCGATATATATAGCAAAGTAAGGACGCTTTCCTTCTCAGTTTCTTGAAAACTTCCATGTCTGTTTAGTGCTTTATCTTCTTCACAAGCTGGATATTTTTAGCAGTGTCCTGGTTCTGTGACAGAGTTTTATGTGTCTAAGAATCAAAACTGTTGCATAAAACCTCTTTAAGGTGTTTAAGGACAAAGATGTTAGTTTGAAGACTAAGGTGCACCTGACCCAAGCTATAGTATTTTCAATAGCCTCATATGCTTATGAAAGTTGGGCAATGAATAAGGAAGACTGTAGACGAATTGATGCATTTGAGTTGTGGTGTTGGAGAAGAACACTGAAAAGTACCATGGGCTGCCAGAAGAATAAACAAATGTCTTGGAAGAAGTGCATCCAGAGAGTTCCTTAGAAGTAAGGATAGTGAGACTTCATTCATCTTGCATATTTCGGATATGTTATCAGAAGGGACAAGTCCCTGGAGAAAGACATCATGCTTAGTAAACTGGAAGGTCAGCAAAAAAGAAGACGATTCCCAAGGAGATGGATTGACACAGTGGTGGCAGCAATGGACTCAAATGTAACAATTGTGAGTCTGAGGCAGGACTGGGCAGTATTTCATCCTGTTGTGTTCAACAGGTTGCTATGAGTCAGAACTGACTCGATGGTACCTAACAACAACACCAACAAGACTTAATATGTAACTCAAGCTATGTCTAAATATCAGCACAATTATGCTAGGGAATACGCTTGTACGTAAGATAATGGGAGGCACTGTCTATAGGATTCCAAACATCTACATAAAATCTCCCATGAAGATTCAACATGTTGTCTTTATAGATGATGCTTCAAATACTATAATGGTGGCTGTCATGTGAGCCATATGTGTAAGTGAGAAGCTAATATTGTTCAGTTTTCCTTCTTTTGTCCTCACTTTTTCCACCTCAATGGTTTTTCAGTGAATTGTCCAGGTTAACATTGGTTGACTTTGCCTCCAATAAGCAGATGACAGAAAACTGGTTGTGATACCTGGTCTAGGACAGACAGGAGAGGAATCAGTGGTTGGCTTTTGTGGGCAACCTAGCAGTAGGCTTCAAGTGATACCTCTCTCCCTGCCCCCCAGCAAACTGTGCCATTAGAGTTGGAACAGTCATCTAGCTCAATGTTTCCCAAAGTGTAGAAAGTCTTCCTTTCATAGACCAGGTTATTATCTTAGTATTTGCCTGGACATAGAAATAATACCAAATAACAACACTCCGTATTTCTCTTTCCAAGAGTCTAGAGTCCTCAGATGTGCTCTGTCTCCATGTCCTCATCTCTGCCTCCATCTCTGGTGTCACTGCTTCTCTGGATAGGGTCCCACATTCAGCTTATGCTCTTCTCCCTTGATGATCCTAGGGGACTCTGTTTCTGGACTGTAAGATTAACTATTTCTCCCTTTTTGTTACAAAACTTTACAGTTGTGACTGTCACAATTAGTCATGGTAACAATTACTCACTATTGAATCATAGGCATCTTATCCCCATCTCTTTTCACCAGACCCATCTTTACAAGATGAAAACTATTTAGTGAGGACTCTACCTTTACCTGCACATTCTTAAACTAAACTCCCTCTTGAGAACTTGTAAGCCAGTCACTTCATGCCTTTATCACCCCCTCATTTTAGGTAGCCAATGTCTAAGTTTCCCATCCCCATCAACTCTGTATACAGAGAGGATAGGATTGACACTTGATATGAAGACTCCTTCCCTCTCTGTTGGTATTTTGAGCTACTACATCCATAAGTATAGGTCAAGCTCATCATGTTGTATCTATTTACACTTGTTTCCTTTATCAAAAATTGTTTTTTGATTTTAAAGCCATCGAGGCTAGGTCAAATGGGTACTATCTCAAGCTTGGGTGTTCTAGTGCATCTCCCCTCACTTCATATCAGCTGGATGCTTCACTCTCAGCTCTAGTCCTCTGTGGCTGTGTCCTTGTTTATGGGCTCAGATGTCCCCAGGTCTCATCACACTTCAGACCAACCAGCACTTCCTTTTCTTTCTCTCATCTCCAGATCAACGGGAGTCTATGGAACATGGTTGAACTCAGCACATATCTTCATTGCTGCCTTTCCCTCTCTTCCACACATCAGAGGTAGACCAACGTGGTTGCCAGCAAACTTACAGGTCTGCTCATGTGTTCCCTTTGAGTTTCAGTGTTGGAGGGGTCTCAGGCATTCTTTTTAATGACACCAAGGAAATGCCTTGTCCTCATGTTGGGATGACTTAAATACCCCTAGTAGTTGTCTGTCTCCATTTTTAACAAAGAAAGCAAAAAAGTTTCAAAATCGGAGCCTCTAGCAGGCAACAATATCTAGCTAGAATATAACGGCACTGTTTGATTTACCCTATTGATTTTTATGGCTATGTTCTATTTATGGCAGAGATATTGATTTTCCTTCCATGATGACATCAAATTTTCTTTTGAAATAAAAAAGTGGATCCATTTAAAGAACAGTGTTGTGTAAATAATAGTAGACAGTGCAGAGATAAAGGAGCCTTGGTGGCACAGTGATTAAAGCACTTGATTGCTAAGCAAAAGAGAGGCCGTTTTAACCCACCAGCCACTCTCCAGGAGAAAGATGTGGCAGCCTGCTTCCATAAAGATTTATAGCCTTGTAAACTCTACGGAGCAGTTCTAGTTTGTCCTGCCGAGTTGCTATGGGTTAGAATTGACTCCACAGCAGTGGGTTTAAACTGAATTGGTGCACAGACGAAGATGTTATGAGATAGAGAAATCAGCCAATAAATGCATAGCCCTCTGACTGAGTGATGAATTCTTACACCTGTTGAGTATCGGGCTCTGTGATGGGACTGAACACTAATAAGTTATTTCAGCTAATCTGAAATAGAAGAAAAACAAAAAACAAAAAAAAGGTCTAATTTTCTTTCAATGAGCCAAGTTTTGAATCTATTAAAACTTGATTGCTCCTTAGGGACAAATAAGGAAACGGGAAAATTCCTCAAGTGTCAAAGAAATGTAGTTCTATTAGTTTGGCACTATAGGATAAGTACTGGATTGCTAGCTACAAGGTTGGAGTTTCAAACCCGCCTTGGAAGCCCTAGACAGGGTCACTGTGAATCAGTACTTAACAATAACAACAGTGTTAAATTCCAGTGCAGTCTATGAGCAAAATTCTATAGCTGCTAATGCCATTTCAAAGAAGACCTTCTAGTTTCATATCTCTCTAATGATCTCTGGTGGTGCTGTGGACTAAACATTGGGCTGCTAACCTCAAGGTCAGCAGTTCAAACCCAACCAGATGCTCCAAGGTAGAAAGATGAAGCTGTCTGCTTCCATAAAGATTTACAATCTTGGAAACCCTAAACAGGGTCACAATGAGTTGGAATTGACTCAGGATGACAGTTGATTTAGTGGGTTGGTGGATGGCTCAGAGTTAAGAGTATTTGGTTTACCTAATTGCAACAAATTCTTTCCAACATTAATCCATACAACCAGTGTTTTCTCTGGCCCTGGGCCAGTGACTCTGTAAAGCAAAGACTTGTGTTTTTTCTTGGGCAGGAAAGCCTTGTTCTATTAGCCTGGATACTTCTTATAACCATATATGCATGTTTATTGTCAACTAGTACAATAAACATCATACTCCTTGAATTAAGTGAACTCATTAAAGGCAGAGGTTGCCATGTGGTTTGTTCATTGCTACCTTTTCAATGCTTGGAATAGTTCCTGGAGTTCAATAAACATTTGTTTATTACCTGATTGATTAACTGCACTAGTGGGAACAAGTGTGACTTGGGGGGAGTGCGTGTTCATGTAATGCCAACTGGAACATCTTCCCTGTGTGGGTACACCATAGAAGCAGCTCTCATGGTTGTTAATACATGCCATCGAGTCGGTACCAACCCATAGCAACCTTATGTACAGCAGAATGAAACACTGCCCGATCCTGGGCCAACCTCACTACTGTTGCCACACTTGAGTCCATCAATGCTGCCACTTGGTCAATCCATCTCGTTGGGTGCCTTCCTCTTTTTCTCTGACCCTCCACCTTACCAAACATGATAGATATCCTTCTCCAGTGACTGCTCCCTCCTGACACTATGTCCAAAGTATGAGAGGTAAAGTTTGACCATCATGGCCTCCAAGGAGCACTCTGGCTGCACTTCTTCCAAAACAGATCTATTGGTTCTTTTGGTAGCCCATGGCATTTTCAATATTCTCCTCCAACACCATAACTCAAAAGCATCAATTCTAAGGTCTTCCTTAAGCTCTCATGGTAAAGAGAGATAAAATAAACGTAGTATGGGAGTGCAGTGGTTCTATACGATAAGCACTGGACTGCACAAACCACAAAGTTTGCGATTCTAGTGCGATAGCCGCTCCATAGGAGAAAGACGATCTTCTGCTACTGCAAAGATGTACAGCCTCCGAAACCCTGTACAGGGTCGCTATGAGCCGGAACTAATTCGACGCCACTTAACAACACTACAACAAGGATGAGATTATGTTCAGTTTGGAAAATCATGGATACCAAAGAATGCGGAAGAGTATCTCCCTAGATATGAGCTCTGGTAGTGTCGTGGTTACGAATCGGGCTGCTAACCTCAGGGTCATCAGTTCAAAACTACCAGCGGTTCCGCGGGAGAAAGATGAGGCCTTCTGCTCCCGTAAAGATTTATAGCCTTGGAAACCCTGTATAGACTCGCTATGAGTCGGAACCGACTCCACGGCACATAGCAACAACAACATCTCCCTAGTATTGAACAGTGGAAGGCTCCACCGGTGAAAAAGTGCCTAATGATTGCCTAGAGGTACCAAAGGTGCTTTTGTTGGCAATTCCTTGTATTTTACCCACAGGTAAGCTTGCTTCTTATAAATTAGTACTGGGCTTTTAATGCTCCTGAGATTATTGTGACTTTGGGGTTTACTTTGTTTTAACTGAACTTTCAGTTAGTTTAATGTACATTTTGGATTTCATGTTACCAATAAAAACAGTTTATTTTGGCTCAGTGGAAAATATAAAAATACAGGAAATGTCAGAGTCACAGATCGAATAATTAGTGGTTTAGAAGGGCCTGGGTGGTCCCTGGAGTCTCCCCTGCAGCTACAACAGGTTGCTTTCTCCATAGATATTTATGTGGTGGTGAGGATTGGGAATACAATGTGTAATCCCTGCTCTCAGAGAGTATAATCACAGCCAAACTGGGATGACACACAGGGGAGCGATAACCACGATTCGTATACCCCATCACTCCCACAAGACGAGAAAGCACACAGGGTCAGTAGGAGGACCACGTCCCCAGTCTCTCTCTCTCTCTATGTGGTGGGGGTAGGGGCCAGGGGCTGCTTCTGAGAGGAGATTAATAAACTCACCCAGAAGATGATTACTAAAATGATCTCTTCCATTAAAAATATCTCATCAGGGGTTCTACAACTTGCCCAGTGAAATAGACCTTGTGCAAAGCCTTTACAGAGTATAGGACCTTAGGTGGAATCCTGAGTCCCATCTACAACCTTGTGAGGTGAGACATTCCCACTAGAAAGGACAAGCAGACTGGAACAGCTACAGTGACAGAAGATACATCTTCGTGATGAACCTGACCTATACTCAGAGCGGTAGTTACTCTAAATACCAACAGAGAGGGAAAGAGTCTTCAAATCAAGTTTGAATGCTATCCGCTCTGTACACAGGGTAGATAGGAACGGGCAACTTAGACATTGGCTACCTAAAATGAGGGGGCAATAAAGGCATGAAGTGACTGGCTTACAAGGTTTCAAGAGGGAGCTTGGTTTAAGAGGGTGGGGAAAAAGAAAGAGTCCCCACTGAATAGCTATCATCTTGTCTAGATGGGTCTGGTGAAAGGAGATGGGGATAAGATTCGTAAGATTCAATAGTGAATAACTGTTATCATGACTAATCGCGACTGTCACACTTATAAAGGTAGAAGTTTTGTAACAAAAAAAGGGGAGTAGTCAATCTTACAGTCCAGAAACAGAGGACCTAGGACCATCAAGAGAGAAGCGCACAAGCAGAATGCAGGACCTTATCCAGAGAATCAGCAGTGCCAGAGTTGGGGGGCGGGGATGGGGGATGGAGAGGGGGAGCGGCTGAAGACTCTAGATTCATCAACTAAGAAGAGAAGGACTAAGAGCTGGTGGCCAGGAGCAGACTTGCAGAATGTGTCCTTTGGAGATGTAAATTATTATATATACCTGAGTGGGGGGGGGAAAAAAAATCTCATAATTTCTCCAGTTTTAAGGATGACTTCTATTTTGTTCTGCATACTATTTTCTCTATAGTCTTAATGCATCATTACCAAACAAGGGGAAACTTGCCATCCACTCTATGTAAGAATGCAATCTGGGCTGCTTGTTCCAGTTCTCAGAGATCTATCAGAACAAACCAAATGAAACCAGTTGTCATCAAGCTAACTCTGACTCATGGTGACTGCAGTGCGTCCAAGTAGAACTACGCTCCAAAAGGTTCTCAATGGTTGATTTTTTTTTTTTTAGGAATAAATTGCCAGACCTTTCCTCTGAGGTGCCTCCAGGTAGACTCAAATCACTGATCGCTCAGTTAACAGTCAAGAATGTAACATTTACATCACCCACACACTTCTTACAGAGTTATAGTTACTTTCTTTTCCCAGAAAAAAACAAACAAAAAAACTTGTAAACTGAGAGTGCAGTTTGGCCAGGGACACCAAAGTAGCTGTTAGGACAGGTGTCTGGGTGATAAATGGAAAACCTACAAATGTTCCATCCCTCTCCATAGCATTAAAGCTGATCTTGCTGTCAGCAGCATGTACAATATATAATAGCGTTCCATTTTTAGATTGCACATATTTTAAAAACAGTTCATCTCAGATGACAAAAAGAAGTCTTTTGTATCATTGGCTATCTTTGGAAAACAAAGCTAAAAAAAAAAAAACAAAACACCCCGAAAATGCTCTGGTTGTTGGTTGAAAGATATGAGCAGGTGACAATGACCAAAATATCTTTTAATTTTTCCTAATAGACTTTCAGAAGTGTATATTCTCCTTTAGGACAACTGATTTTAATCTTTTAAAAGCATGTTGATTACTTTTATAATTTATGAGAAAGTCAATGCTACATGATGCTGCATTCCTTTGATTTTAAAGGCATACTTCTTATTTGGTGGTGGTGGTGGTGGTTATGTGCCGTGGAGTTGGTTCCAACTTCTAGCAACCCTCTACAGGGTTTCTGAGGCTGTAAAATCTTTACGGGAGCGGAAAACCTCATCTTTCTTCCATGGAACAGCTGGTAGTTTCGAACTGCTGACTTGAGGTTTGCAGCCCGATTCATAACCTCTACGCTAACAGAGTAGTTCTTATTTAGAAGTACTTTAAGACTCAGAAAAGGTTGGAAAATACTAGAGTTCCTGTATACTCTTCATTCAGCTTCACCCAATGATAGCATTTACTTTGTCACACGGGTTTTTTGTAGATTTTATATGCTAACTTTCTGAATTTGTTGTTAAGGGTCATTGAGTTGGTTCCAACTCAGAGCGACTAACCTTTATTTGTACATTTTAAATTTATTATCTCCAAAAACACTTAAAGAGGACTCTCTTGGTCTAAAGATAGAACCCTAGTGATTGAAAGTTGTCTAAAACATGATAGATTCACTTAAGGAACTCATAATCCTGAGGGGGAAACAGAGAAGGACATCATGCTAATTTTAGGACACAGGAACATAGTACTCCCAGAGACCAGAGGGGAGGCCTACCTTTATGATTGTTTGCCCAGGAAAACTTCTCAAAGACAAAGCCTGATTGGAATTGTGGGGAATAAGCAACCTTAACTACAAAGTCGTTTGAACTGCAAGGTCGGTGGTTCAAGATCATCAGCTGCTCCTTGGGAACCCTATACAGGGTCACTATGGGTTGGAATCGACTTTACAGCACTTAACACCACCAACAACAACATGTACCCACAGGGATCAGAGACTATTCAGAGCACAGGAGCTGCATGTGTTCAGTCTCAGCAATATAAAACAGCAGGAGTCACTTGGAAAACTAAATTCAATCCATTTGGATGGATCAAAGAGCAAAGAGCATGTACTAAGATAAGTAAAAAAGGTATTGCTACAAAATCATAGAGACCTTTGTTAAACAAAAATATCAAGATGTGAAGTTATTGTTTCTTGACATATCCTTCGTTTAGGTCTATACACTTCTGAAGATGGTGTTTCCATTTCTCTAACTCCTTCCTAAAGAATTCTGCACTCTTCAATTTATACTATATGTCAAAGTGCAAATATGGCCTCCTCCAGGACTTGAATCATGTTACTTTTCAAAGTTCTTTGAATTTCAGGATCAAAAAGAACTCTGAAGAGACAAGATTAGGGCTGTAGGATGGATGACATTATGTTTCCCAAAGGAATTCTCATAGGCTAACCCTTACTGTCCTAGAAGAATGAGTAAGTATATTGTTGTGATGGAAAACAATTCCTTGGCATAACTTTCCTGGCCTTTTTCACCAATGCAGCTTTAAATATTCTTAAAACTTCTTTATAATGTGTCCCTGTGATTGTATGGTATTTGTCAAGAAAATCTATCAAGATTACACCTTTAGTAATAGGCTTCTTGTTAAGCCTTTGTAGAGTATGGGGCCTTAGGTGGAATCCAGAGCCTCACTAATAACCTTCTGAGTAGGGACATTTCCACTTGAAAAGACATGTAGACCAACCCAGAACTGCCGTGAGGACAGAAGGTTTTTATTGAAAGAAAGACCTGCAGAAAGAAAGCAGACTTTTGGTGTTTGGCCATTTGAATATCAAGCAAGCCATTTGCTTTGGAAGCAGCAAGGAAAAAATAAGTCAGCCCATTAGGGAAAACCCCTTCTAGAACCGAAACTCAAAGGAAATCCATGAGCAGTGTAGAATGCTCGCTGGTGACCACTTGGGTCTACTTGTGAATGGAAGTGGGAGAAATGCAGCAATGAAGACTTGGGCTGAGTTTGGCTATGTTCCATTGTCACCATGACCTTGAGATGAGAGAGAAGAGGAAGGGTTGGCTGGTCTGAAGTTTAGGAAGATGTGTGAACTCCTGAGCCCAGGGGCAATGACCTAGCCCCTGAAGGCTAGGGCTGACAGTGAAGCAACCAGCTGTTCTGAAGTGCAGGGAGGTGAGCATGAATTCCCAAACTTGCAGCTAGCACCCATTTGGATGGCTAATTGACCAGAACTTGAACCCAGGAAGATAAAGATGGTTTGATACTGAGAACAAGTGCAAAGTGTTACAATTTGATGAAGACTTTTGCTTATGAATGCAGTGAATCAAAATTACAACCAGAATGGAAGGATTCTTCAGATCAAGAAACAACCTTGCTTTCTCAATTGTGTTGATAGGGATGAAAAATTTAGATAAGGGCTGCCAAAAATGGAATGGGGGTGGGGAGCTATAAAAGCATGAAGTGGCTGGCTTACAAGCTTTCATGAGTGTGATTAGTTTCAAAATAAGAGGGGTAAAGTAGAATTCCCACTAAATAGTTTCCCTCATTTCCAGGTGGATCTGGTGAAAAGGCATGGGGGACAATGGTGAAAGGATTTTATGACTCAATTGTGAATAATTGTTAGCAGGATTCATTGTGTTAGTCACAACTGTAATTGTCCAAGCTGAGTAACTAAAAGGGGGTTGTAGTTAACTGTTCATTTCAAAGACAGATGATTCCAGGATCACCAAGAAGGAAGAGCATGAGTGGATTCAGGAGATCCCTGTCTAGAAAAGTAATGACAGCAGAGACAGAGGCAGAGGTGATGGCATGAAGAGATAGAGCAATTGTGGGCTCCAAGCCCATGGACTGAGAAAGGGTGTGTGCCTGTGGGCAGAAATCAGGTTGGCAGAATGTGTCTTAGGGACATTTATATAAATATATATTGTTCTGTTTTGTAAGTGTACATCAAATATTTTTGCGTTGTTCATTTGTGAAATATAAGATGTAAATGGGGAGCCACAGGGAGGAACTAGAACAACTGTTGTTGCAGGTAGAGGATTGTAATCATTTCGATGAAACAAAGTCTATAATTTGCTAAATGGAAAGCTGATGATCTTATCTGTAAACCTTCACCCAATTCACAATAGAAAGTTAAAAGGAAAAAAAAGCTTTAGGATCCCTGACCTCAAAAGCATTTTTTTCCCAGGGCACAAAGAGTCTCCATATTTTTTAAGGCACCCTAATGGAGGCCAGCACAAGTGTATTCCTGAACAACTTGTCTGCCGCCAGCCATTGATTACAGAGACATGTTTAAACATGTTTTGTTTGCAATAAACCTGTGCATGTATGAATTGGAACTCTAGTAGCAATACTTTTGACTTACCTCATGCAAGTAAGTTTTATATTATCAACACAACTCATCTATCTACTCAATATTTAAAGCACACTAACAGTTTCATGTACTAAGAATAAGGAGATAAAGAAACTGCTTTGAAGGAAAGCATGGTTTTCCTAACCTAAAAATTCCTGGGATCAAAACTGCAGTTCTCTTATGGAAGGAAGTTTTCCAGGAGAGTAAGAGACCTTGGGCATAGGAAGTGAGAAGATTGCAGATGAGTCTTTGGGGCCCTACCTGTTCTCATAGAATTCCTCAGGCATCCCTCCAGGCTCATAGGAAGACGCCAAGTTTGAATTCCACAATCTTTCTTCCCCAAAGAATCTTCTTAACATTGGCAACTTCCTGCAATTCCTTTGATTGCGAACAAAGCCTTTCTTAACAAACAAAGCCAAACCAAACCAAACCCTACAGGACAGAACTGTTTCTTAAGGGTTCCAAGACTAAGTCTTTACAGGAGCAGAGAGCCTCAGCTTTCTTCTTAGGAGTGCTGGTGGGTTTGAACCACTGACCTTCTCATTAACAGCCCAGTGGTTAATCCACCATGCTACTGTTGTTGTTGTTGTTGTTATGTGCTGTGGAGTCGGTTCCGACTCATAGCAATGTTATACAGAGTTTCCGAGGCTGTGTATCTTTACAGGAGCAGAAAACCTCATTTTTCACCTACGGAACAGCTGGTAGCTTTGAACTGCTGACCTTGCAGTTTGCAGCATGATTCGTAACCACTATGCTACCAGAGCTCCTTAATGAAAGATAAGAAGTGGGAAAATGCAGATAATTGCCTGAGCACTGAAGAAAGTTTACTTTCAATGTAATGAGTTTGTCAATCCACAAGAGATAAAGACTTCCTTAATTCTTTACCATAACTTGCTAGTGTTTATGATGCCAAAACCTTGAGTTCAACCAGCTTGCCTGCTGCTTCTGCATTTTGAACTTGATCTCCTGTAAATAAATATATATGTGAATTAATATTTCATATATTTTATCAAGTTTCCCCCCTATTGGCTTATTATTTAGAAGGCTCTGAGTGGTACACAAAGCTAACATGATTGTGCTCACTGAAACGCTGGAGGTTCAAATACACCTACAGGCACCTAGGAAGAAAGGCCTGGTCATCTACTACTGAAAACTCAGCCACTGAAAATGAATGCTATGGAGCATGGTATACTCTGAGAACATTTGCACTAACTTCTTTAAGAGTGTTCTTTTTAAAAATTAGTCTTTACCATGCTATATTTTTCTTAGAATGGAGACTTTATTCATCTATTTTCTTGTAAACTGGAAATGGTGAGTAAAGATGAATACTGTATCTCCATTCTATGAGTGGAAAGGCAACATCCAGAGATATGAAATTTCTCGCCTCTGGTGGAATGATGGTGGCATCTGTAGGCTGGTGATTATATGCATTCCCTCTAGGTGGCACTAGATGTGTTGGGAATCCAAGTGCCCCCTAACACCTGACTTCTAGATATGCTCTCTGTCAAGTCTTTTAAATGGATGTTGTCATATCACTCTCTAGTGGCTTCTTTCAAAGCTTGAAGACAGTGAGGAAAAGAAAAAAATGGATCTAAAGGAATAGTCAACTAGTGAGGTGAGAAGAGATTAAGGCAGGGAGAATTTACAATTGCAAAGGAGCTCTGGTAGGGTAGTGGTTGCGAACCTAAGGTCAGTGGTTCGAAACTACCAGCCGCTCCGCGGGAGAAAGATGAGGCTTTCTACTCCTGTAAGGATTTACACCCTCGGAAACCCTGTACAGGGTTGCTATGGGTCGGAACCGACTCGAAGGCACTTAACAACAACAACAACAAGGGAACCAACAAAGCTGAACTACATTCAAGCAGGGAACACTGAGCACGGTTTCTGTGTATGACTGTAGGGAAGAAGGGTGAATACCATCAACTTGTTATTCTGGCAGAAAGATACTGTTGTCAAAGAAACAGAATGAAATGAAAGATGAGAACTCACTCTAGTTTGGTTGTCTCACCTTCAACAAGTTAACAAGTTTGAAGTTCTCACCAGGTGCTTGGAGGAGTAAACTAAAATATATGATTGATGTTTTATCACTAGTATCAGTTTTATAAGGTCCTTGAATGATGCAAATAGTTTACGCTTCATTATTAACCAAAAGGTTGGCAATTCAAACCCATGTAGTGGTGCCATGGATCTGTTTCCACAAAGATTACAATCAAGGAAACCCCACGGAGCAGTTGTACTACTCTATAACACTTGGGTTGACGTGAGTCAGAATCAATTCAAAGGCAATGGACTTGATTTGGGTTAATCAGCTTAATATTTTGTTGTTGTTGTTAAGTGCTGTCAAGTTGGTTCTGATTCACAGCGATCCTGTATAAGGTTTCCGAGGAGCGGCTGGTGAGTTTGAACTGCTGACCTTTTGGCTCAAATGATCTCATGATCCTGCACTTTATCCTATAGTACCACAGCAAGATTCCTTATACAAAGCTAAGTACACAAAATATTGTTATAAAAATCATAGGAAAATTTTAAAACATATATATAAAAAATGTGAAGTTATGTTTCTCAACATATCCTTCTAGTTCTATACACTTCTGGAAGTGGTGTCTCCATTTCTATAGCCATTCTCTGAATATACATCACATCAAAACAGCAATTTTGGCATTCTCAAAGGACTCAAACTCTTTCTTTTCAATGTTCTTTGAGTTTGGGGAACAAAAAGAAATTTGAAAGGGAAACTCAGATAGAGGCTTCAAACTCACATAGCATCATGACTGATGAACTAAGATTAGCAGATCAGGTGGCAGGCAGACAGGTCTAGCAGGTAAGATGGCAGGCTGCTGCTGACTGCCAGGACTGGCAGACAATAGAGCAAGCCACTAGTTCAAGTCCAAAGAATTGGAGGTTGGATGATGAGCCAGATATAGGATCCAGACCCAGCAGAAAAGCAACAAACTCTGCCCAAGTGTTCAATACATTGGAAGCAAGCCACACTCACAAGGAAACGTCCCTTCAGTTGATTGGCTGCTCATAGCATATATTAGATCTCATCATGGGGGAAGATTATACCTTTACTACCAAACTGTTGTGAACAATGGCCCAGGCAGTATTAACGATCACAGTTTCCCAATGAAATTAACTATTAATTTCAGTATTAATGGTCATAGTTTCCCAATGCAATTCTAGTAGGTTAGCACTTGTTACCGTCAAAAAATGAGCAAGTGCATTATTGTAATGGAAAACAATTCCTCAGTGCAAATGTCCTGGCCTTTTTCTCACCAATGTGGTTTTCAATTTTCTTAAAACCTCCTCATAATACGCTTCTGGAATCACCTTTTCTCCTTCAAGAAAATTTATCAAGATGATCCCTTTGAGTTCTCAACAAAATGCCATCATAACTTTCTGAGCTGACTTTGCTGCTTTGAATTGAACTTGTCCAATGAATGTCCCTGGAAGTCATTGTTTTGATTGGATCTATTTTTCTTTCTTGGCAGACATTCTAATGAGACTAAGGTAAGTATATTGCTGAGAGAACTTGTCTGCAACCACATACTGATTGCAGAGAAATGTTTAAATGTGTTGTTTGCAATAAACGCATGCACTTATGAACTGGAACCCTAGTAGCAATACTTTTTGACTTACCTTCATATTACAATCCATCCCTCAGTTGGTATTTGAAATACCTGTAGCTGCATTTACAATTCATTCCCCCAAAATTATTTCTTTTTTCATTTACAAGATTTCTGTCAATAAAAACGTGTTTCATCAGAACACATCCTATTTGTTGATTAAAAGGTATCCCTTTATTTTCAGAAAACAATTAGAGTTTGGTGACTTTAGGAACCTTCTTGGTGCTACTAATGATTTGTGTTCACCTCACCGATGTAGATAATACAACTCCTTTAAAATGCTGGCCTTGCAGGCTACATTATGCAACTTAGTTTAAAAGTAGTGCAATGACAAGAACACTCACACTTGAAGATAGCACCCATTTGACTGGATGAGTCCATCAATGGCTGGATGATCAGACCATAACTAGAGTAACAAAGAAGAGGAAAGAAAAAAAAAAAAAAGAGTAACCCACTACAATTGGATAAACTTGACCTGTGCTTGTGGATGCAGTATGACAAAGGAGCGAACAAATCTTTACAGCGAAGATCATTCCCACCCCCTTGGTACACCGGGTTGACAACTTAGACATTGGCTACCCAAAATGGGGGGGAGGGGGCGCTGGTGGCACTACAAAGTCAAGAAGTGACTGGCTTACAAGCTTTCAATAAGGAGCCTAGTTCCAGAGGGTACGGAGAAAGGTAGGCTCTTCACTGAATTGTTTCCAACCTGTTTGGATGGGGTTGATTAAAGGTGACGGGGAAGGGACTCCTGTGGTTCAATAGGGAATGATTGTTATCAGGTCTGACAGTAAGTGTTGGAAAGGTAAATGTAAATGTTTTGTAACAAAAGGAGGGGAGTGGCTGATTTTGCAGTCCAGGAGTGGAGATCCCTGGAACCATCAAGGGAGAAAAGTGAAGTGCTGGACCCTGTCTAGAGAGCCAGTGACACCAGGGATGGAGGAAGAGACCATGTCATGGAGAGAAGAAATGGCTGGGGACTCTAGACTCAGGGAGGGAGAGGGGCTGTGTGCTGGTGGCCCAGGAGGCAGGTGTGCGGGGTGTCCCCTTTAGTTGTTTGATGATGCATGCAGAAGATTGTAATCATTACAATGAAACAAAATACGATAGTATGAATGTAAAGATAATGTTCTCCCATGTAATCTAACACATAATTCACAATAAAAACTTAAAAAAAAAAAAAAAGTAGAGCAACGAGCTATTGAAGACAAATTCTGACCTCAAGGCCTATCCACAATCTAGGTAAAATATAGTAAGATACTGGTCTACCATGTTTCTTAAAAACTTAACAAATACATTTCCAATTGATTCACCTAATAATTTTTGCCACCACTTGTCTGTTAGTTAGTTATACCACAGTGGCTGTGTATTATGTGATACTGGAAACTATGCTACTGGTATTTCAAATACCAGCAGGGTCACCTATACTAAACAGGTTTCAGTGGAGCTTCCAGATTAAGACAGATAAGGAGAAAAGATTTGGCAATCTGCTGCTAAGAATTAGCCAATGTATCATTAACAGAACATTGTCTAACATAGTGCTGGAAGATGAGTCCAAACATACCAATGATTACAAAGCTTCCGGGCCAGGCAAAGTTTTGCTCTGTTATCCATAAAGTCACACCAATACATTTTCAGCCACTCTATCTTCCAAGTTTGTTGCAAAATTTAACTTTGTTTAGAAATGCAAACTTGCAAATTTTTGTGAGGATTGTTTTAGGATAGGAGAAGAAATGAGGGTCTTGGTCTTTAAACCACCTCACCCTGCTTTGGGCTAAACAACATTAGAAGGATGGAGTCTCTCTGGGTAGCTGTTATTACCCTGCTTTCTTTGGTAAGTGCTGATTAGTTGGTTTTGACCCATAGCAACACTGTATAGAGTTTCCAAGCTGGTGAGCTTGAACTGCTGACCATGCGGTTCAAACCAACCTTGCAGTCCAGTACATTAACCCACATTCTTCACTCTACCATGCTTTTAGCACTTCTTATATGAAGTTTATGTTTAATGCTATTTGTATCTTGTGCTGATTGAGTTAATAAACAGTAAACGCATCGAGAAAATTAGATAGGTAATAGGAATCCTGCAAGAAGAAGCAAAGGCAGTATCTAGAATTGCTGCTGTCTTTTTTAATACAGAGCAGTGTCAAGGAATAACAAGAAAAAAAATCTCCTTTGATGCAAATCTGTGCTCATTTCTGTGGTTGCAAAAATGATTATGATTATGGGTATGATTTTGTCTTTCCAGATGCCTCTCAGGGAGATGACAGTGTATTTTGCATAGTGTTAGAACAGCTGTAGCCAAGGTTTAGAATCAACTTTCTCAGGGCATGGAAGCCCATTATTGAATGAATGGGCAACGGAGCTGCTGATTTTCTGTAATTGGCCCTTCCCTTCTGGTTGGCATATTACAGTATAGTTGTTATCTGGAAGAGACTTATTCATTCAATGAATGGATGAGGTCACTGGCATGCCCTACCCTTCCTATGCTTACAATGCTGAGATATTTTAAACCAATGGCAGGTGCCAAAATCTGGTGAAGCGTGGAGTCCAGCAACCACATTTGAACCTGTTAACTTGTCTTTTTGACATATTTGCTTTCCGTGCACACACACACACACACACACAAATGGAAAATTGTGTATGGGAAATTGATTTGGATAAAGCACATTGCAGATGCACAGAAACATCAATTAGAATAAAACTTAAAATTTCTACGCCTTTTTTATTTTTAAACCTTGCCCAACAATGGTAAAAATAAGATTTCTTTAAAGAAACTAGCATCAAATATATTAATCACGACTTTCACTGGTATAGGAATTTCCTATTTGGGCTCAGAAAGTGCTTTCCAAAGTTCTAATCCATAAATTCTGCTTTTTATATCCTTGTTGTTGTTGTTAGATGCTATAGTCCATATTGACTCATAGTGACCATAGACACAACAGAACAAAACACTGCCCGGTCCTGTGCCATGCTCACAATTTTTGATATGCTTGAGCACATTGTTGCTGCCAATGTGCCAATCAGTCTCATTGGGGTCTCCCTCTTTTTCTCTGATACTCTACTTTATCACGTATGATGACTTTCTTCGGGGATTGATACCTCCTGATAACATGTCTGAAGTATAAGAAACAAAGTCTCTCACTCCTGGTTTCTAAGGAACATTCTGGCTGTGCTTCTTCCAACACAGATTTGTTTGTTCCTCTGACATTCCATGGTACTTGTAATATTCCTCTACAACAACGTAACTCAAATGCATCAATTCTTCTATGGTCTTCCTTATTTACTGTCCAACTTTCACATGCATGTGAAGTTACTGAAAATACCAGGCTCACCTTAGTACTCAAACTGCTATCTTTGCTCTTGAACACTTTAAAGAGGTCTTACGCAGTAGGTTTGTCTAATGCAATATGTCATTTAATTTCTTGACTGATGTTTCGAAGGCTGTAGTATTTGACCTTTGTCAGTAAGTATTTTAAGTCCTCTTTGCTTCCAGCAACTGGGGTTGTGTCATCTGCATATCTTTGGTGCCATATTCTTCTTCATATAACACAGCTACTCAGATTATCTGCTTAGCATATGTTATTGTTGTTATGTGCTGTGGAGTCGGTTCTGACTCATAGCGACCCTGTACAGGGTTTCCGAGGCTGAAAATCTTTATGGGAGCAGAAAGCCTCATCTTTCTCCTGCAGAACAGCTGGTAGTTTCGAACTGCTGACCTTGCAGCTCACAGCCCGATTCGTAATCACTGCGCTGCCAGAGCTCCTCATACAGATTGAATAAATATGGTGAAAGGATGCAACCCGGATGTACATCTTTCTTGATTTTAAACCATTCAGTATCCCCTTATTCTGTTTGAATGACTGACTACATCTGTATATAGGAACTTCATGAGCACCGTGGATTGTTCTGTAATACTCATTCTTTTAATTGTTATCCAGAGTTTGTCATGATTCACATAGTCAAAAGTCTTTGCATAGTCAAAAAAGCACAAGTAAACATCTTTCTGGCATCTCTGCTTTCAGTCAAGATCCATCTTACATCCCTAGTTCCATAACCTCTTCTGAATCTGGCTTGAATTTTTGGCAGTTCCCTGTTGATGTACTGTTGCAGCCATTTTTTAATTATCATCAGCAAAGTTTTGCTTATATGTGATTTTAATGATAATGTTCTATGATTTCCACATTCTGTTGGATTACCTCTCTTTGGAATGGGCAAAAATATGGAGCTCTTCCAATCAGTTGGCAGGTAGTTGTCTTCTAAATTCCTTGGCATAAATGAGTGAGCACCTCCAGTGCTTTATCAGTTTGTTGAAAGATTTCAATTTGAATTCCATCAATTCCTGGAGCTTATTTTTTACAAATGCCTTCAGTGCAGCTTGGACTTCTTCCTTCAGTACCATTGATTCTTGATCGTAGGCTATTTATTGAAATGATTGAACATCAATAATTTCTTTTTGGTACAGTGATTCTGTGTATTACTTCCATCTTCATTTGATGTTTCCAGTATCATTCAATGTTTCTCCAATAGAAACCTTCAATATTGCAAATCAAGGCTTGGATTTTTCTTCCATTCTTTCAGCTTTAGAAATGCTGAGTGTGTTCTTCCTTTTTGGTTTTCTAACTCCAGGTCTTTGCACATTTCATTGTAATTCTTGACTTTGTTTTTTTGAGCTGCCTTTTGAAAGTTTCTGTTCAGCTTTTTTATTCCCTGTTTTTCCCACTCACTTTATCATGAGTACACTCAAGAATAAATTTCAGAGTGTCTTGTGTCATCCATTTTGGTCTTTTCTTTCTTTCTTGTCTTTTAAATGACCTTTTGCTTTCGTCAGGTATGCTGTTCTTGATTGTCATCCCAAAACTGTTCTGGTTTTCAGTCACTAGTGTTTAATGCATTAGATTTGTTCTTGGGATGGTCTCTAAATTCAGGTGCAATCTGGCTTCGTTTTTACTGATGATATTGACCTTTTCCACCATCTCTTCCCACAAACGTAATCAGTTTGATTCTTGTGAATTCTACCTGGTGAAGTACATGGGTATAGTCATCCCTTATGTTGTTTTTAAAGCTTTTTGCCATAAATAATGTCATTGGTCTTTCAAATTTCTATTCTGTGATCTCCAGCATTTTTTCTATCACCATGGCCACATTCTCCGTCTGATCCTCCCTCTTTGTTTTCAGTTGTTTGCATTCTAATCACTAATAATTGTGAATACATTTTGATTTCTTATTTGATCAATTGCAGACTGAAGAAGTTGGTAGAATTCTTCAGTTTCATCATTACTGACTTTAGTGGTTGTTTGGAAAATTTGTATAATAGTGATATTAATGGCCTTCCATGTTTATTGTTGTTGTTAAGTGCCATTGAGTCAGTTCTGACTCATAGTGACCCTGTATATGGTTTCCAAAGAGCAACTGATGAGCTTGACCTGCCAAACTTGCAGTTCAAACCAACCTTGCAGTCCAATGAATTAACCTGCTACATCACACCAGAACTCCAGTCTTCCTTGTAAGCATATTGATATTATTCCATCACAGACAACAGTGTGTACTTCAAGCTAGATCTTAAATGTTCTTTTTATTTCATGTTTTATTGTGAATTATGTGATAGTTTACATGGGAGAACATTGGTTTTACATTCATTCTATCGTATGTCGTCTCATTGCCATGGTTACAATCCCCTCCATGCAATCCTTCCCCCAAGCCCCCCAGGTCTTCCGCACACAGTCGCTCTCCCTCTCTGGATCTAAAGTCTCCAGCTGCTCCATTGCTCCACGTCATCATCTCTGGCTCCATTTCAGGCATCACTGCTTTTCTGGGTAGGGTCCGGTCTCTGCTCTTCTCCCTTGATGGTCCTAGGGACCTCCACTCCTAGACTGAAAAGTTAATCACTCCCCTCCTTGCTATAAAACATCTACCTTTACATTTCCAACCCTCACAATCAGTCCTGATAACAATTATTCACTATTGTATCACAAGAGACCCGTCTTCATTTCATTGCCTCAGCCCCGGCTAGTCAGATTGAATACTACACACTGGAGATTCTACCTTCCTCCAGGCCCTCTGGATCTAGGTTCCCTCTTGAAAGCTTGTAAGCCAGTCACTTCTTGCCTTTGTAGTCCCCCACCCCCCATTTTGGGTAGTCAATGTCCAAGTTGCCCATCCCTGTCTACTCTGTGTGTGGAGGGTGTGGGAATGATTCTTGCTGTTAGGACTTGTTCCCTCTTTTGAGCTACTGCTTCCATAGGTGTAGGTCAAGTTCATCAAATTGTATTAGAATACTTTTTTTTTTTCCTCTTCTTTTTACTTCTGGTTGAGCTCTGATCATCCAGTCATTGAAGCCAGGATAAGTGGGTATTATCTGCAAGTGTGTTAAATGTTCTTTTGATGATGAATATAACTCCATTCCTCTTCAATTTGTTGTTTCCAGTATAGTAAATGATACAATTGTCTGATTCAAAATGACCAAAGCCAGGTCATTTCAGCTCATTAATGTTTAGCATATCAATCTTTATTCATTCAATTTCATTTTTGACAGCTTCCAATTTTACTAGAGTCATACCTTGTACATTCTATGTTCTAATTAGTAATGGGTATTTTCAGTTGTTTCTCATTTTGAGTTGTGCTCCATCTGTAAATGAAGGTCCTGAAAGCTTTATTCCATTTGCGACATAATGTTCAACTTTACTTTGAGGGAATAACTCTTCCCTGGTCATATTTTTGCGCTTTCCAACCCAAAGGGTTCATCTTCCAGCTCTATATCTCACAGTGTTCTGCTGCTATACATGAGGATTTCAATGGCTAAACATTCAAAAATAGTATACGTCTTCTTCTTTCTAGTCTGTCTTAGTCTGGAAGCTCAGCTGAAACCTATCCATCATGGGTGACCCTGCTGGTATTTAAAATGTTGGTGATATAGCTCCCAGCATCACAGAAAAACACAAGACACCACAGAATGACAAACTGACAGATAAATTATATCCTTAGGGAAGGGGAAATTTAAATTTAAGGTGTTTTTTTTTTTAATTCCCTTCCGGTTTCTATTTAGCATTAGCTTTCTGCTCCCGTAAAGATTTATGTATCCTCAATAACTAGAATTTCCTTGCAGATTAAAGATGTTATGGCTTGAATTGTGCACTACACCCACCAAAAGATATATTGCTGTTCCAACATCCCAGTCTTTGTAAATGCAAACTTACTGTGAAGATGTCATTAGTTAACATACAGTCATATTGGAGTACCCTAATCTGACATGGTTTGGTGTCCTTGTAAATAAAGAAAAGACACTAAGAGAGACAGAAGAAGGAGGAGAACAGCCATTTACAGATGGTGGTAGAAACTGGAGTGGTGCATCTGCAAGCCAAGAAAAACCACTATGCCTCCAGGATTCTCAGGAATCACCAGAGCTAGGAAGTGGCAAGGCAGGATTTTCTTCTAAAACCTCCAGAGAAAGCATGACCCTCCTTATGTGAGAAATTCGTAGGAAGGTCCTCCAACAGGAATAAAGGGCTCATGAGATTGCTAGGCCAGACAGAGGTTGTTGATTCACACTCAGGGATATGTAAGCAGGATGAATTGGGGGAAGGGAGGAAAGAAATCTGTCCTTTGGACTAGGAACTTTAAATACGAATAGAATCATTAAGACCATGGGTGCCATTTGGATTACTCTAGGGGGAGGGGGGATGGGATGTTCAGGTAGAATTGTAAATGAGGAACTGAAACTGGAAGGTTTTTTTCAAGACAGGGGAATAACACTGAGGGCTGGCCATGCAGCATCTTTGCCAGTGTCTACTAGGCTGGGCGCCTGATTTTGCAAAATTGAATAAAGAACACCTCACTCTCGTTAAAATGAGCACAGATTGGGTTACTTGAGCATTTGTCAATATGGACAATGGTTCTTACACTGACATCTTGATTTCAGACTTCTAGCCTATAGGACAGTGGGACAATACATTCCTGTTACTGTCAGACACCTAGTTTGTGGCATTTCATTATCAGTCCTAGGAAATAAGTGTAGCAGGTGATCAAGACATATGTGTGACTTTATTACTGAAAAGGTTGTTGACTTCTCTATGCTATGCATTGGAGGCCTACCAAGCTGAATCCACTAAAGTTCTAATTCCTAATGAAGTTACAGGTTAATAGAACAAATAAGACATCTACATAAATTAGCATAAAAAGTTGAAATTCTGAAATGCCATAATAATTTACTGCATCCTTATTTGTGCATCTGTTTGTTATGTGCTTTACATATAATGTATTTAAATATTATTAAAGCCTCCCACAAAATACCAGAATTATCATCCCCATTTCTACAGTGAGAAAACTGAGGACTATACAGGCCCAATGACTCACCTAAAAGTCAGAGAGATAAACAGGAATAGAAAGGGGATTAAAACCAGGTCTTTTATTTGCCAAAGATAATATTCCACCTTTTGAAAAGCTTTTTTAGGAGCAAAGGAATAACAGTAATATCAACAGATAACACTTAAACCACTTATTATGTGTTACATCTTCTGTTTCTAAAAATTTACTTATATGAACTCATTTAACCTCCAAAACAACTCAAATAGGTGGTCACTATTTGGATTCTTAAGGAGCTCTGGTAGCGTAGTGGTTACAAATCAGGCTGCGAACCTTAAGGTCAGCAGTTTGAAACTACCAGCTGTTCTGTGGGAGAAAGATGAGGCTTTCTGCTCCTGTAAAGATTTACAGCCTTGGAAACCCGTACAGGGTCGCTATGAGTCAGAACTGACTCCACGGAACATGACCACCACCGCCATATTAATTCTTATTTTACAGATAGGGCCACAAATGAACTAGAATAGCTTAATAAGGGAGATATATTTAAAGTAAGCATTTAAAGATAATTAGGATCTGGGTGCTTGGGGGTGAAATCAGTGTCAAAAATGTGAAGGGCTGAGATTTTACCTATTTGCAAGCTTACAGTTTTATGGATGCTGAGGGAAGGCGTAAGACTCCTGGGTTAGAGACAAATGACAGCTTTTATTATTCACAGCGATAGGAATAGCCAGAATATCAACATACTTTGTACCAGTTTCCTGAGTTCTAATTCCCACAGGATGATTTTCAAAAGGTCAGATGATATCTGCACATGTAGTGGGCTTCATTAAAGGAGAGAAACCCTGAGCTTAAAGAGCCTCATTCTTGTAGAGACAAAGTACAGTCTATCATTTATAGCCCTAGCAATCATCAGCATGCTTTTATACCCACGCCCTGAATCCTAGTTCACACAGGAGATGCAAATGGAGTCAGGTGATACCACTTTTACACTTTCAGTGGGTTGTGTTGTTACAGGCAAAGAAAACTCTGAGTTTGTTGTTGTTGTTGAGTGTCATTGAGTCAGTACCAATGTACAGCGACCCTGTATAGAGTTTCTGAGGAGCAGCTGGTAGAATTGAAGAGCCGGCCTTGTAATTCTCACTCCAGTGCTGATTCCATAGTGCCATACCAGGACACCCTGAGTAACCTAATTCTTTTATAATGGGCAGTAAGCATGCATACATTTTGCTTTTGAGGGAAATGCCAGATTTATCTTCTAAGATTGTTTGTTATGCAAACATCTTTGGAGAGGTAGTCCAGAACAAAGAATAGTCAGTGACTCTGCTCATAAAATATACAGAAACATGTGAGATCCATGGAAAATTGTATCCCAACAATAGGATAGGAAGAAGAATCCCCAGCAGAAAGAACAAGATGAGCATAGATGAAGAATAAGATACACCAAAGAAACTAAAGTATGGGGGGCAGGAAGCAAATAGTGAGCAGTTCAGTGCCCCCTGGAGGGAAGGCTATGAGAAAAAAATAGTAGACCATATAAAACTGCGTTAACTCTGATTCATAATGACCCTGAATAGGGTTTCTAAAACCGTAAATCTTTTTTTTT
>NW_006408532.1:22574723-22591463 GCF_000296735.1 Chrysochloris asiatica | reverse complement strand
ACCACACTTTGAGCCAACCAGCCCTTCCTCTTTTCTCTCTCATCTCCAAGTCATCAGGAGTCTGTGGAACATGGTGGAACTCAGCCTATCAGCCTGTATCTTCATTGCTGTATTTCCCCCTCTTCCACTCACCAGTAAACTAGCGTAAGTCTGTAAATCTTTGTAAGAGCAGAAAGCCTCATCTTTTTCCCACAGAGACTGGTGGGTTTGAACCACTCACCTTGTGGTTAGCAGTCCAGTGCTTAACCTACAGCACCACAAGGGCTTCTTCATAAAAAAAAAACAAAAACAAAAAAAAAACAAAAACAAAAAAAAACACTTGGAAATAATTGGGGCAAAAGAAGACCTTTAAGTACCATGGAGGATAGTTAAGAGAATTTAAAAAGATTATTTTTAAAAAGTCTCTTTGCACGCCTCTCATTGCTGACAATGCCTCAATGCCTTTCATGAAAGATTTAGGCTCTAGCTCTCTGAGCAGGGAAATCATTCCAAAGCGACCTCTCTCTCTAGAAAAAACTTGCTGCCTCATTTGAGACACGAGACAGCTTCACAAGGTCCAAGACAGTCCTCCCCTTGATAAGAGGCAATAGTCTAATCATGACCACTTTCATTAGATGGCAGTGGATTGTGTCCTAGTGGATTACACACCAAAACATGCTTGCTTCTATGGCTGGGGTGGGATGCCACTAATGATTTCTGATCCTTGTCTTTCTAGAATCCCATCTGCAGGTGACAGCAGTCTCAACCTCATTTGCATCCCTCATTTTGGTGTAAAACTGATAAGAACAATGGAGTTGTGTTTCATTTTATGTCACTCGAGCATTTGGAAGAAAGTTTTGTTACACATAGGCAAAGTATGCTTCTCTTGTTGTTATTAGGTTCTGTTGAGTCAGCTTTGACTTGTAGCTACTCTATGCACAACAGAATGAAACACAGTCTGGTGCTGCATTGTTCTCTAAGGTGTTGTTTTGTTTGAGTTCATTGTTGCAGCCACTGTGTCAATCCATTTAATTCAGGGTCTTCCTTTTTTTCATTGACCCTCTACATTACCAAGCATGATGTGCTTCTCCAGGGACTGGTCCCTCCTGATAACATGTTCATCCTTCCTTCCAAAGAGCATTCTGGCTATACTTCTTGTAAGACAAATTTGTTTGTTCTTCTGGCAGAATATGGAACTTCTAATATTCTTTAATAACACCATAATTCAAATGTATCAATTCTTCTCCAGTGTTCCTTATTTGTTGTCCAAGTTTCACATGCGTATGTTGTTACTGCTAAGTACTGTGGAGTCAGTTTTGACTCATAGTAACATTGTATAGCATTTCCAACATTTTAAATATTTTGTTGGAGCTGAAAGCCTTATCTTTCTCCTGTGGAGCAGCTGGTGACCTCGAACTGCCAGCCTTATCGTTCTTTATCCAATACTTATATGATGGAGCCATTGCACTCCCCCACATATATAAGAGGTGACAATACCATGGCTTGGGTCAGGTGTACCTTAGTCCTCAAAGTGACATCTTTGCTCTTCAACACTATCAACAGGTCTTTTGCAGTAGATTTACCAAATGTAATTTATTGTTTTGACTTCTTGACTGCTGCTTCTGTGAACATTGTGGATCTAAATAAAATGATAACTTCAGTCTGTCTCCATTTGTCATTATGTTGTTTATTGGTCCAATTTTGATGATTTATATTTTCTTTTATGTTGAGGTGCACTGCATACTGAAGACTGTAGTCTTTGATCTTCATCAGTAAGTGCTTCAAGTTTTCACTTTCATCAAGAAAGGTTGTGTTGTCTATCACAGGTTGCTAATTAGTCTTCTTCCAATCCTGATCCAAGTTCTTCTTCATATAGTCCACTTTCTTGGGTTATTTGCTCAGCACACAGGTCAAATAAGTATGGTGAAGGGATGCAACCTTGACATGCACTTTCCCTGATTTTAAAACATGCAGCATCTCCTGTTTTGTTTGAACAACTGCCTCTTGGTCTTTGGACAGGTTTCTTATGAGCACAATTAAGTGTTCTAGAGTTTTCATTCCTTTCACTACTGCCCATAGTTTGTTAAGATCCACCCAGTTAAGTTGGTTTGCATAGTCAATAAATGTGTTTGCTTATCTCATGGTAAGCAGTTTGAAACTACCAGTTATTTTACATGAGAAAGATGAGGTTTTCTGCTCCTATAAAGATTTATAACCTCAGAAACTGTATACAGGGTCGCTATGAGTTGAAACCAACTCCACAGCACACTACCACCATCACCAGTCAATGAGGCACAAGTGAACATCTTACTGGTATTATCTGCTTTTAGCCAAGATTCATCCGACATCAGTAATATTATCCCTCATTCCACATACATCCTCTTCTGAATTTGACTTGAATGGCTGTAATCATTTTTGAATTATCTTTAGCAAAATTTTACTTGTGGTTTATGATGACATTGTTCAATGATTTCTGTATTTCTTTGGAAAGGGATCTCTTCCAATTAATTGACCAGGTCACTGTCTTCCAAATTTCTTGGTATAGATAAGTGAAAGCCTCTAGTACGGCATCAGTTTGTTGAAAGATTTCAATTTGTATTCAGTCAGCTCCTGGAACCTTGTTTTTTTGCCAATACCTTCAGTGCAGTTTGTAATTCTACCTTCAGTACCACTGGTTCTTGGTGACATGCTACCTCTTGAAATGGTTGAACACCATGGAAACCAATTTTCTGGCTTCAAAGCTCGTCTTCTGTTCAACATTACTGACTTTCTTGTAGGCACCATTTGCTAATATCTACTGTACATTGAGGAGTCATTGTGTGACACTGTAGGATCAGCATTGGACTGCTAATCCATAAAATTGGTGGTTCAAACCCACCGGCTGCTCCTTAGAAACCCTATATGGTTGCTGTGAGTAGGAACTGACTCAATGGCACTTAACAACAACAATGAAATACAATGAATTTACTTGGTATATAAAATAAATTTATTGATTAGTAAATTAATCTAATTCCAAGAAAGTACTGTCGTGAAATAGAACAAAAATATTGGTATTGGATTAAGATTGACTTAGATTTAAATTTTGACCCATTCTACTTTCTTACTATGATCTTTAGCAAACCATTTAGTTTCTTTGTGTCATAGTTCCTCATCCGTGAACAGAATATAAATTCTTCTCCTCCTTAAAAGTTAATTAAAAATAATAATAATGTGCAAATGCCTTGGAAAAGTTTCTGGCACTTGGTAAGTGTTCAACATATAGTGTTGTTGTTAAATGCCATCAAGTTGGTTCTGATTCATAGCAACACTGTATAGGGTTCCCAAGAAGCAGCTAGTGAATTTGAACCACTGACGTTTCAGTTCAAACTGACCTTGCAGTCCAGCACCTTATTCCATAACACCACACCAGGACTCACTTTAAACTTTCTTAAATCGTGGATAATTGTTAACATGAAAAAATGGAAAAGTTTTAATATATGTAAAGGTAAGTGACATAAATATCAAATTTATGTTGGTTGTTGCTTGGAATTTCATGTTAAGGAGAAACAAGCATGAATTATAGTCACATGGCATAAATATAAAATTGGTTCAAGGGCTACAGGCTATGAGAGTTTCAGTAATGTCTTTCATTTCAAAATTGTATTTGTTTCAGCAAAAGTTTTGTTTTCTACCTAAAGATGGCAGCATGTGTACTGTTGCTTTTTGGTTCAGCATTTAATTGCTTTTAACATAGTCAGTACTAGGGGTCTTCGAAAGCTTGAAGGAACCTCAAGGGTCACCTAGAGCAGTTCCATTTTATATAATCTGAGAAAACTGAGGCCTAGAAAGATTCTGTCATCTGCTCAACATCCTATCGCTTTTTAGAACCATAGTCCAAATTCTACTCCAAGTTATCTGACTCTGAAACCATTATACTGAGCTCTCTTCAGCTTGGTAACAAATCTAAAGGTGGTAGGTAAAGAAGAGAGGGTAATATGGAATTTAAAAGATAGAAGGAAAAAAGTAAGAAGAAGAGGAAAAGACATACATTTGATTTTGGAAAAGATATTCGAAGCAAACTTAAAAGTCTTAATAGGCTATAACGCCATAGAAACAACAAAGTCTTAATTCCATTTGCATAATAGCTCTTGTGATCTAAGGAATAGTCTGGAATGCCTTGCTATTATGCATTAATATACTAAGGGCCTCATATACTAAATTAAGGAGTCCCTGGATGACACTTGTGATTGGCTCTTGATAAATAACCTGCAGATTAGAGATTTGAACCCACATCGCTACACCACAGCACAATGGCTGGATGGACTACTTCCATGAAGAGGACAGCCAAGAGCACCCTATGGAGCAGTTCTACTCTGTAACACATAGGATGGCTCTAAGTCAGGGTCAACTCAATAACAACAGGTTTTTATAATGGGTCAGTAATACATGGGAGCTTGTTGGAAATGTAGAATTTTAACTCCTTTTTCTCCAACACTGCTGAATAGTAATATGCATTTTACAAAGTTCCAATGGGATTCATTCAAGTTTGGGAAACATTGGCCTGATGTCTAGGCTCTAGACTAAGAGCTTGGTTCTCCAAGTATGGTCCCCATAGCAACATCATCACCTTCAAACTTGTTTGAAATTCAAATTGTTAGGCCTCACACTGAAACAGAAACTCTGGGGTGGACCCTCCAGGGATTCTGATACATGATAGAATCCTGTAGGACAAGCACTGGACTGTTAACCTTAAGATCGGTAGTTCAAATCCACCAGTTGTTCCTCGGAAACCCTGAACAGAGTCGCTATGAGTTAGAATCAACGTCACATCACTTAACAACAACAACAACAATGCTGAACTTTTCTGACTACTTTGCCCTCTGAAGTTCTACATCGTTGGACAGGTTATTTGTTGCATCTGTTGGGACTTAACTCTGAACTGCTTTTTTCTTTTTCTTAGACTATAATCTCTCTTGCTTTTTCTTTATGCTTGATTGAAGGATTTATAGCAGGCTTGTTCAAATAGCTTGACTTATATTTGTTGCCTTAATTATGTAAGTGAAAACTCTGCTAAGCAACCAATTTCTTGGTGATGCTATCACAAGGAACCATTAGATAGTTAGGGAGGATGACAATACCTGAAATGAGACCATTCAAACTTTCAAAGTTTGTTGAAAAGGAAATGGTATTGGGATTTGTCTTCAGTTTGTTTTGTCTCCTTTTCTATTTTCTTATACAGAGACGGATGCATAGGGTCTTTTGTATACCCTTCAGGAATCCTTGAAATGACCAAAAGTCATAAACCTTCTCTAATAAAATATTGAGTTGGGTTGCATTAAGAGAAGCTTGGGAAAGGGTTTATCAATTCCTACCTCCCTGATACAAGAATGAGGAGACTGAGAGATTACTAAGGGAAACAAGGACTTCACAGTCTTTTGTTTATTCTGTGAATATGTGGGGCCCAGAGAGATTTAGATTAGGCAGACTCTAATTATGTAATAGGACCATCATGCCTCTAGCATTTGGAATTTTATATAGAAGCATTTTTCAAAGACCAGCATTGAGACTTTCCAGTATCAGCTTAATGGCAAAGGAGAAATGAGCATGAAAGGCCAAGTAGTTATTATCATTATTGTTTTTTCAATAGTCAGTTGTTTTAGAAAGACTCAACTAGACATGGATTTTCTTTTTCAAAAGTACTTAATCTCCTGGAACACACCATTAAAAAAAAATCTCTATTTCTTCATTTGTGAAACAAAGGCAGAGATAATTGTCCAGCTTCCCTCGTCTAGATGCTGACAGACTCAAGTGAGATCATACATATAAATGCATTTTGCAAACGCGAGCACGAAAACATTAGTATTCTCATTATTTTATGTATCTGGGAATAGCCAGAGTTTTCTGTTCTTTGTCCTTTTCACAACTAAGCAGCATTTTGGAGGTGTTGTGGTGTTGCAGTTTTAACTACAGCAGGGCTCAGCAACCTATTTCTGTAAAGTGCCACATAGTAAATATTTTTGTTTTTGCAGACCATATGTTAGCAACTATTTAACTTTACCACTGTAGCACAAAAGTGGCTGAAGATACTACATAGACAATCGATATGATTATGTTTCTGTAAAATTGTATTTACCAAAACTGGTGGCAGGTGGGAACAGAATTGGCCCTGTAGCATGCCCATCCCTGAAGCAGAGTAGAGGTTTGAATTATTTATTTTTTCATTTTAATTAACCCATTTATTACAGGCTAGAGAAGTTTAGGTGGTGGAGCTTCTACTGGTCTTTCAGTTCCTTCAGTATTCTGATGGCGGACTTCACTGTGATTGCAGAGGAGATGGTGTAGGTCCAGCTACCACCAGCCACCGTTTTCATACAGGAACCACAGTGCCATATTGCCACAGCTCGTCTCGACATTTTGGTTTTGGTGCAGAAGGAGCAAGTGTACTTGGCATGCTGGTTGATTTCAATTTTCTTCACCATTTTCCATCGGGTCCCAAATTTACCGATGATTCCAACCTTCATATTGCATTTAGCCATCTTGCCGCCACCTAGTGTCAAACATAAAGAGCAAATTCTTATTCTTTTGATAAGCTTCTGCAGTGCTTCTGAGATCAGAAAGAAATAAAAGAGAAAATAGAAAACATTTCTGAATATGAAGTTTTGGAAGGGAGAAGAAAAATATTTAGTATAGGTACAAAAACCTTATGTGGGGACATGTCTGACTTCTTTAGCTTCACAAAGGGGAAGGAGAATCAAACTCAAAGCCTAAGCAGATTCCTATGAATCAGAGGTCAGACATACCTCCACCCGACAAACTTCTTTACCCTATTCTGATAACAACCACCCCTAATACAGCACTCTGTTTCACATCTGGGTTCAATCATCCATTGCAGTGGTCACACAAAGTTCCTAAAATGCTCATGATTATGGTGCATATTAGGGAAAAGAATAGGGTACAATGCAGGATCAGAAACAGCTCAGGATACATCAGTTTTCCAGTTAAGAATCTTCAGGAAAATAATATTAATAATAATTAATGATAATTTCTCACTAATATTTATTTACCGCTATTTGCCACGTACCATAAGAGGCTTGTGGCGCTATGGGCTAATGCGTCAGACTGCAAAGCTGTTTGAACTGCAAAGTCGGTGGTTCAAGCTCACTAGCTGCTCCTTGGAAACCCTAAAAAAAAACAGGGTTGCTATGGATCAGGATTGATTTGACGACACTTAACAACAACAAGAGGCTTTGAACTTCACTGTACCTCTATAAACTCTGTAGTATTAGTCTTACTATTTTATGTTGTTTTTGTTAAATGCCATTGAGTCAGTTCCGACTCATAGCAACCCTTTCTGGGGTTTCCAAGGAGTGGCTGGTGGATTTGAACTACCGATCTTGCGGTTCAAACTGACCTTGTGATCCAGTGCTTGTCCTACAGCACCACACCAAGAGGTTCAGAGGAGTTACAGGATTTTCAAGTTCTCCCAAATGGTACGCTTTTCAAGTCAAAGCTTAAAGCACAATGGAAGAATGTTTTGGGTACAAAGAAGGGAGAATATGGGAAAGACCCCCAAAGCGAGGATTTATAAAAGAAGGTGCTCAGAAACTTGCATGCCTGTCAGTCTATAAAGTGGGGGCTCATTGACTGTTTGGGTTAGTCGAGGAAGTTGTAGCTAAGGGGCACATAAGAGTTAATGTTCAGAACCTTGGTCTCCTGACCGCATTTCTTTGACTTTCCCATACTCTCAAGACCAACTTGAACACTGTTCTTTCTGTGAGACGTTACAAGGTTGGAGAGGGAATATACAGGCTGGGGAGGCCAGCCGGAAACATTCACTCTTCATTTACTAAAGACTTATCCCTTGTCCATTATAACTTGCATAGGAAAAGAGATAAGTTCCCAATTCCTTTAAAATTTCTACTATTACTTAAAAAACAAATCTTTCTTAGTTCCAGCATTGTAGATGTATAGCTTTATCCTTCTAAACGAATGAAGCTAGTATTTGTTTATTGTAGAGAGCTGCAGTTGTGCATAATTAAATTCAAGAAGATAGAGTGCTTTGTCCAAAAGCAAGACAGCCTCCTTGGAAGCAGTAGATGCCATGGTCCATCATCCTTCCTGTTCATCATCACCCTGGAGCCTTGGATTCAGCACAATGTACGCTGCCCTGGAATGCAAAGTCGATGCTTGAGATTCCCTGTCAGGACATATACTTTGTTTTGTTTTTTGTTTTTTTTGTGATTCCTTATGAAATGTCCTAAGTCATTTGTGCTCTTTTGATGGGGTCAGAGTTTTAAGCAGTGATATTTTTAAGAACAGTTTCCAACCTATGGCATTTTGCATTTATAGTCTCATTTAATCTCAACAATATCACCTTAATCTGTTTTTTCTTTTTAAAAGAAAATTACCGGTTAAAGTAATTTTAGGAAAAGCTACCTAGAGTCATCTAACCTAACAAGACTAGTATTTTAACCTGGGTCTTTTTGGTTCCCCAAAAAGCAAACCCACTGCGACCAAGTCCATTCGGACTCAAAGCGGCCCTATATTGGATTTCTGAAACTATAAATCTGTACAGTCGCAGACAGCCTCATCTTTTTCCCCTGGGGAGGCTGGTGGCTTTGAACCACTGACCTTGCAGTCAGCAGCCTAATGCCTCGCCCATAACACTAGCTGTTCCCTTTTTCTAATAGGAATCCACATCAGACAACACCTTATACTCTCTCAATAGTTAGTGGCAGGATTTGAGGATAAAAATAATATGTTCAAACTATTTTTGATTTTACCATCTCTTTCTCAAAAAAGAAAAAAAGAACCACATTTGAATAGGTTACAAAGCTCTATAACAGAATTCAAAACAATTATAACTAGAGCAAATGGGACATGCAGTTAATGCTAATTGTTAGCATCTTTGCAGAATGTTTCAGAATTTGCTGTGTACCTTTATCTACTTGATCTTATTCATTTTCTGTTAGTAGACTTGTAAGAGAGGCAGAAAAAACTTTTAACTGAATCCAGATAATTCCACCTCTACCCTTGTCTTGGAGTCCTAGTACGGCACTGTGGAATCACTGCACCACAAGGTTGGTTTAAACCACAAGGTCAGCAGTTCAAACTCACCAGCTGATCCTTGGAAGCTCTATACAACTCAACTCTTAACAACAACAACCCTGTCTCATTCTTCCCAGGTTTTCTGACCCCTTCTCTTGTGCTTTTACTATTACTTTATGAGGTTTAGACTGCGAAAAATGTCTATTCTGAATCAACAGCAGTGGTTTAGAAGATACATTAATATAATTCACAATTGGATTGTGGTATTTCCATTCACTGATGAGCTGTCTGAATATTATGACTTGTTCTACTGTGTAATGGTCACTGTGTACTGTCTGACTCCTAGGAACCTTGTATTGGGTTTCCAAGATGAATTGATAGGTTTGCACTGCCAACCTTACAGTTACCAGTCCTTACAGTTATCCTACAGTGTCACATCAGGACTCTAGGTAGCTAGAGTTAGGGACTTCTTATAGTCTCTACTGTCCTAAGCTTTCATAAAGCACTGTGTTTTAAAATACTTTCATTCATTTATTTGACTAACTGGACTTTTCCATTTTAATATTGCTGTATTGAATCTTTACAACACAGAGACATTAAGTGCCATTGAGTCAGTTCCAACTCATAGCAATCCTGTATAGGGTTTACAAGGCTTTTCAAATCTTTTCAGGAGCAGAAAACTTCATCTTTCTCCTGTGAAGTGGCTGGGGAGCTCAGGCCACTGACCTCACAGTCCAGTGCTTGTCATATGGAGCCACCACACTCCCAGTAAATGCATGTCACAAAAATCTGACATTTGAACAATCTTCACACCTACAATTCAGTGTCATTATTATGTTAATCATCCTTATTCATTTCCAGTTTTCTCCATCACCCATAACAGAAGTTCAGAGTCTCCTAAGCACCGAGTCTCCATTTTCTCCTTTCTTCCAGTTATCCCTGGTATCCACTAACAGGTTTGGTCTCTCTACACTTGCTTAGTCTGTATATTTAGTATAAGTGGAATCATACGATATTTGTCATTTTGTAACTTCTTTGTATAGATGTTTCAGTGGTATAGATGCTTCAGTGGATTAACTTGTATTGGTCTACAGGATGACTCCGTCCTAGGGACACTTAAATTCTGTTACACTTTTGACGCATTGAATAAATAAAAATAAAATGATCAGGAAATTTTTTATTAAAAAAATTATATAAGTGACTATGATCATTATAAAAAAGATCTCATTTCCCTCCTTAGAGGTCACTGATGGTTAACACAGTGATGTGTTTCTCTTTAAGATTAAAAACAGAACAAAAACAAAAACAAAAACCCACAATAATTTGCTGTGTAGATAGTTCTTTCTGAAATGCTATGGGCCATGCTTATAATTGTGGGTCATCATGGTACAAGGTGGAGTTTTGACAGGACCCAAGGTTATACACAGTGTCATATAGGCACAGTGACAGTATTGGTAGAAGATGATCATCACATACTTTAAAATTTGTGTCTCTTCAGACAGCACTGCCTGAAGTAAACTATTAGTTTATATATATATTATTTTTACAAATCTTGAAATTATGTTGAGAACAGAAGAATCTTATTGCTTTTTTTTGCTGTCAAAGAATTACTTTAATGTCATCATTTGGAATATCACAAAATTTCTGTGATTCTGCTTTTGAGATCTTCAGTTTTTGACAAGCCATGAGTCTTACCAAATGGGTATGGTCTCTGCAGGACTTTGAGAAACATTTTAGGACTGTGCTTTTGGTGCTCCGTTACAAATTAGCTACAAGTCCTGGGGATGACCTATAACATTATTTTGTCTTTGAAATTGGAGTTCAATTCATCAAGGCTCCATTTAATTGAGTGGGCAAGCCACCATACCCTTCCTACCACTCCCTTCTACATGTCTGTAGTTTATTATTCTGTCACAACTCTGGGTGCACATTGAGGATGGCATGTAAGTGACTATGTCATTGATGGATGTAACAGTGTGAACATGACACAGTCAGGGCGAGGCCGGTGCTATGGGCAAAATTTCCAACTTAAACAGCAAAGCCAACTGATCAGTGCTGTAATGCCTCACATGTTAACTCTAAAGAATGCTAACAGATCTTCAACATATTCTAGAGTTCAAAAATACCTAAGGGATCTTTACAGCTTTAACTTTTTAGTTGACTTTTGGGACTTACTTTCTTCAGCTATAAAACCAGAAGGCCAGATTCATCAGATAATAATTTTTAAAAAGTAAAATATTTTACTGCGTTTTTGGTGAATGCTTACACTGAGAATTAGGTTTCCATGTAACAATTTCTTCACAGTTTATTCAGAAGTGTTGGTTACATTTTTCATGTTGATGTTCTCATGATTTCTGTCCTGGTTATTCTGTTTCCAGTAATCTAGTTTCTCCACCCTTGGCCCTCTTGCCTTTGCTTTTGAGTAAATGTTGATCATTTTATGAGTCAATATGCTATTTGGCTAAAAGATGACCCCATGGAATATGTTTGATTCAAGTTTCAAAGAGTTATCTCAGGGAGATTGTTGTTGTTAAGTGCTGTCGAGTTGGTTCTGACCGATAGCGACCCTGCATAAGGTTTCCAGGGAGCAGCTGGTGAGCTTGAACCACTGACCTTGCGGTTCAAACCAACTTTGCAGTCCAGCTCATTAACCTACAGCGCCACATCAGGACTTCTTCGTCTCAAGGTATCCTCCAATCTTAACTGGTTCAGTAAGTCTGTATTTTCTAAGAATTTGAGTTCTGTTCCACACTTTGTTCCCATCTAACATGCATTGTATTCCTGGTAAGAATCGTCAGTAGAGATTTCCAGGCACCATCTAATTCTTCTGATCTCAGTATATATAAGGCTGTGGTTTGGGTAGTCCCATGGGTTAGTTTCTTCTCTGAGTTTTTGGTTTCCTTTTTTTTCTTCCTTTACTCTTATGTGAATAGTATCTTAGATGCTACTCCCAAGCTTTTAAAACCCCAAACGAGGTTGTACAATAGAAACTTTACATATTCTAATATGCTAATTGAGTGAGTTGTCCTTTCAAAATATGGTTCTAAGCCTTTAGATCTTGTAAACCAAGCCTGCAAGATGTTTGGTTAGGTATCTATGTTTGTGTCCCACATATGCTTTATTGTATACATGAGTATATGTGGATTCATATACTTACATTTATGTACCTGCATATAGATACATCTATATATACAAACAAATGCATATATGTCCACCACTCATCTGTCAGTTTGTTGTACTGTGGTGGCTTGTGTGTCACTGTGATGCTAGAAGCTATGTGACGGATATTTTAAATACTAGCAGCTTCACCCTATGGTGGACAGGTTTCAGCAGTTTCCAGTCAAAGACAGACTAAGAGGAAGGAGAGGCAGACAACTTCTGAATGGTTAGCCATTGAAAACCTTATGAAAGCAGAAAAACATGGTCAGATACAATGCCAGATGAGCCCCTCAGGTTGGAAGGCATTCAAAGTATGAAAGGGGAAGAGCTGTTTCCTCAAAGTAGAGTTTGCCTGAATGATGTGGCTAGAGGTAAACCTTTGGGACCTTCATTTTCCTTTTGGGCACAACTCAAAATAATAAGAAACCACTGCAAATATCCATTAATAATCACAATGTGGAATGTACAAAGTATGAATCTAGGATGATTGGAAGTTGTCAAAAGTGAAATGGAATGCACAAAGATCAACATCCTAGGCTTTAGTGAGCTGAAATGCACTGGTATTAGCCATTTTTAATCAGCAAATCTTATGATTTACTATACCAGGAATGGGAAACTGAAAAGGAATAACATCACATTCATCATCAAACAGGACATTTCAAGATCTGTCTTGAAGTACAATGCTGTCTGTGATAATACTGATATATGTAAAAGGAATACCCATACACTAAAAAGAAATAATCAAGGTTCAATCAGTTCAAGAAGCAGCATATGATCAAGAACCAATTGTACTGACGGAAGAAGGTCAAGCTGCACTGAAGGCATTGGCATAAAAGAAGGTTCCAGGAATTAACAGAATACAAATGGAAATCTTTTAACAAATTGACTTATTCATCTATGATAAGAAATTTGGAAGACAGCTACATGGCCTATCAATTGGAAAAAATCCATATTGTTACTTGTATCAAAGAAAGGTGACCCAATGGAATGCAGAAATAATAGAATAATATCATAAATATCACATGCAAATAAAATTTTACTTTAGATAATTTAAAAGTGGTTGCAACAGTACATTGACTGGGAATGGCCAGAAGTTCAAGCCAGATTCTAGAAAGAACATAGTGTGAAGAATATCATTGCTGATATCCAATGGAGCTTGGCTGAAAACAGAAAATATCAGAGAGATGTTTACTTGGGTTTTATTGACTATGCAAAATATTTGACTGTGTAGAACATAACAAACTATGGATAACATTATGAAGAATTGGTAATCCAGAGCACTTAATTGTGCTCATGAGAAACCTGTAGACAGAACAAGAGGCAGTTGTTGGAATCAGGAAAGTATGCTGAGCAAATAATCCAAGAAACTGGATTATATGAAGAAGAACATGACATCAAGATTGAAGGAAGAGTGAATAATAACTTGCAATATGCAGATGCCACAACCTTGCTTGCTGAAAGCAAAAAGGACTTGAAGTATTTAGTTCTGAAGATCAAAGACTATATCCTTCAGTATGGATTGCACCTCAATGTGAAGAAAACGAAAATCCTTATAATAGGACCAATAAATAACATCATGATAAATGGCAAAAATTTGATGTTGTCAAAGACTTCATTTTGCTTGGATCTATAGCCTATGCACATGGAAGCAGCAGTCAAGAAATCAAAGGACATATTGCATTGGTCATATATATTGCCAATGACCTTTTTAAAGTGCTCAACAGCATAGATGTCAATTGAGGACTATGGTGTGCCTGACTCCAGCTATGGTATTTTCGAGTGCCTTATATGCTTGTGGAAGTTGTACAATGAAAAAGAAAGATCAAGGAAGAATAGATATGTTTGAATAATGGCTTTGGTAAAGAATATTGAAAGTACCATGAACTGCCAGAAGAACAAACAAATCACTCTTGGAAGAAGGACATTTAGAATGTTCCTTAGTAGTGAGGATGTGAGTGTTCATCTCTCATATTTTGGACACATTATTAGGAAATATCAGTGCCTGGAGAAGGACATCATGCTTAGTAAAATGGAGCATCAGCAAAAATGAGATTGCTTGACACAGTGGTAGTAACAATGGGCTCAGGCATCACAACGACTGTAAGGATGGTGCAGGATCAGGCAGTGTTTCATTCTGTTTGTTCGTAGTGTTGCTATGAGTCAGAACCTACCCAACGGCACGTATGAGGCACAACAAATGCATATATGTACACTTGTTATTGTTGTTGTGTCATGCCATTGGCTTGGTTCCGACTGTGGCCTTGTATCAGATTTCCAAGGGTGTGATTTTAAGGGAACAGAAAGCCTCATCTTTCTCCCTCAGAGTTACTGGTGACTTCCAATTACTTACATTGTGGTCAGCATTCCAGTGATTACCCTACAGCGACACCAACATCTCTCCCCCATGTAACCACACACCTGTTTTTTAAGTAGGTGATTTATAAATTACTACCCACCACTGCAAATTCTGCATAAAACAAAATTTTTTTTATCAGTTATTTAAAAAATCTATGTACACACTTTACAGGCAGACAATTTTGGGCTTTTTTTCCTAACCACCTGCTAAAGTTTGCCTATTTTAATGCTATTTTTTCTCATATGAAAATCTGAAACGTCTCAAATGGCATGACATTTCTCAACTTGCAAAATTATCCAATGTATTAAAATAATTTGTACCTTTTTATTAACTGAAAGTCATTTCACCAACAAACGAGGCTAATTGGAGACATTTCATAAGAGAAAGAATGACAGCTTTTGCCACGCTGCCCTGTTATAGAAAAATTAGAGCCTATAGCACATGAGGAAATGAAATTGCTCCCAGAAAAATATCATTAGGTCTCAGAACTGTCCATGTCATTAGTTTCTGATTCTGTCACATCACACTACCTGTCAATAGCACATAGAAAAGTGGATCAACAATTATAACACCAAATGAAAAGTTAGAAATCCTGTAAAACAAAATGGGTGACACTTTGTGATGGTGCTTCTTTGCAGTAGGCAGAGTAATGGCCCTTAAATAATTCAGGTACTAGTTATAAAATGGGTCCTCCAGAACACTTGATTGTGCTCATGAGGAACCTGTACATAGACCAAGAGGCAGTCATTTGAACAGAACACGGGGATACTGACTGATTTAAAATCAGGAAAGGTGTGCATCAGGGATACATTATTTCACCATATTTGTTCAATTATGTAGAGCAAGCAATCCAAGAAACTGGATTTTATGAAGAAGAGCATGGTATCAACATTGGAGGAAGACTCATTAACAACCTTTGATATGCAGACGATACAACCTTGTTTGCTGAAAGTGAAGAGGATTTAAAATACTTACTGATAAAAGTCAAAGACCATAGCCTTCAGTATGGATTGCAGCTCAATGTGAAGAAAGTAAAACTCCTCACCACTAGACTGATTAATAACAGCATAATAAATGGACAGAAGACTGAAGTTATCAAGGACTTCATTTTGCTTGGATCTACCATGAACACTAATGGAATCAGTTGTCAAGAAATCAAATGGAACATCACTTTGGGCAAATCTGCTGCATGAGATTCGTGTTAAAGTGTTCAAGTGTTCAACAGCAAAGATATCAGTTTGATGACTAAAGTGTGCCTGACCCAAGCAATGGTATTTTCAATTGCCTCATATGCATGTGAAAGTTGAACAGTGATTAAGGAAGATCATAGAAGAATTGATAAATTTGAGTTATGGCATTGGAGGAGAATATTGAATGTACCATGGACTGTTAGAAGGACAAACAAATCTGTTTTGGAAGAAGTACAGCCAGAATGCCCCCTTTGAAGTCAACGATGATGAGACATCTCTCATACTTAGGACGTATTATCAGTAGGGACCAGTCCCTGGAGAAGGACATCACATGTGGTAAGATGAAAGGTCAGCCAAAAGGAGAAAGATCCCCAATGAGATGGATTGGGACAGGACTACAGCAGTGAGTTCAAGCAAAGCAAGAATTGTGAGGTCGGCTTGGGACCAGACAGTGTTTTGTTCTATTGTGCATTGTATCTCTATGAGTCAAAGCTGACTCTATGGCACCTAACAACAACAATAACAAATCTCTGAGAATGTTACCTTATCTGGCAAAAGGCTTTTGGAGATGTGATTCAGTTAAGGATCTTGAGATGGGGAGATTATCTTCAAATCTATGTGTAATCACAAATGTAATCACAAGTGTTCTTAGAAGGCAGAAGGAGATTCTATTTCAGAAGTAGGAGATGTATTGGGAATTAGGAGATGTAATGGGAGCAAAGAGGAAGGATCAGTAGTTGGAAAATATGGCCTTGGTGATAGAAATGATGCTGGAGATCACATGATCTCCAAAAACAATGATTTGTGCTGCAAAACCAATGATTTGTTCATTTCAAATACCTTCTTAAGACAGCATGAGAGATGAATATACACATGAACCTCACCAGATGGAATACATAGAAATCAAATTGACTACATCTTCAGAAACAGACGATGGACAAGCTCCATATCATCAGTCAAACCAAAGCCAGGGGCAGACTGTGGAACAAACCATCAATTACTAGTATGCAAATTCAAACTGAAGCTGAA
>NW_006408532.1:22550828-22572643 GCF_000296735.1 Chrysochloris asiatica | reverse complement strand
GACTCGGTGGCACCTAACAACAACAAGAACAACAATGAGGGAGACAAGAGCTTAGAGTGATATGACAATGAGCTAAGGAATGCCAGTAGCCTCTAGACTGTGGAAGATGTAAGGACTGGATTATCCCTTGGAGTCTCCTGCAGGCTAAACCCTACTGATATTTGGATTTTAGTCCTGTAAAACCAGTTTTGGACTCTGATATCTGTGAGAATTTTATGCCAGTAAATTGGTGGTGATTTGTTATAGCAATAATAGAAAGCTAATACAGTCCTGGAGTCTTGGTATAGTGATACAGAATAAGCACTCGAACGTAATGTTGGTTTGAACTGCATCTACCCTCCTTTCCTCAGGTACCCTATACAGGGTTGCAATGAGTCAGAACTGATTCCACAGCACTTAACAACAACAATAAAATATAGTCTTGGTGTGACCCTGAAGTATAAGCCCTGGATTGCTAACCACAAGGTCAGCAGTTCAAACACACCATCCGCTCCTCAGAAACTCTATACAGAGTTGGTATGAATCAGAATCAACTTGACGACACTTACTAGTAACAACAATATAGCATTATTTAGAAGTATTATTTTATTTTTAGAAGTTTGGGTCATAAGAGAAAATATGGAAACCATTCCAAAACCATTAAGTTGATTGATAAATTACCTCTTTAGGCCTCAAGAAGCCCATGATAAAATAAAAAACTATATTAGAAGCTCCTGAAAAGGAATCATCTCTGCCATAGGCACACAGAAATAAAGTTGGTAAGAATACTCGGATTGTTGTGTCCTGAAGAACTGTCTTCATTTGTAGTGATTCCAGTCAGTTTAAAGGTTTGCATGAATATAGGATGCTGTTAGGTGGCAGTGAACTTGTAGAAGCTGTCTGCAGAAACCAAGTGTCACAGAAATCTGTTCTCTCAACCTAATGAGCTGTTACATAATGAACTCCAGTGATAAGGCAGCTCACTTGAGTTTGAACTCTCTAATAGAAGACAAAATAGTTCAGGGATAAACAAGAAAGAAGACATAAAATGTAAAATGCTGTCTTGGTTTAAATCATATTTTTCCAGAGGCCCAGCAATGTAAAGTTGCGTCATTTGTATAAGTATGTGTGAATATATATATGTTATTGTTAAATGCTGTCGAGTGGGTTCCATCTCATAGTGGCCCTGTATAGGGTTTCCAAGAAACAGCTGGTGAGCTTAAACTGCTCACCTTGTGATTCAAACCGACCTCTGGTCCAGTGATTTATCCTACCGTATATATATGAACATATCCACATTACAATGAGAATATATATATTCCACTATCTTTCAAATTAATTTTTGGAGCCCCCTTTTATTTCCTTGGGTGGCACAAAAGTTTAGCATGTTCAGGTGCTAATTGAATGATTGAAGGTTTTAACTCACCTAGAAGCCCCTGGAAGAATGGTCTAGTGATCTAATTTTTAAAATTGGCCATTAAAAATGCCATGGAATACAGGTCTGTCTACTTGAACACACATGGGCTATCCAATTGATGGCTACTTTTTTTGTTTGCTTTATTTCATGTATATATGATTTATGTATATATGTTTAAAAGAAAAAAAGAAACTTTCTAGTCTTAATGGAGGGAGTTCAGTGACTTTGCACGATAAGCAATGGACTGTGAACCACAAGGTTGGTAGTTCGAGCCCAACAGCTGCTCTGTGGAAGAATGGTTTCTGCTCCCACAAAGTAAACAGGGTTACTATGAGTTGGATTCAACTCAATGGCACTTAACAGCAATAATCTTAGTGGAAGAAACAAAAGGAAAAATTCCACTTCTATAGAGAGTCTGTTGTTGTGGGCTGTAAAGCTGATTCCAACTCATAGTTCGTCTTGTATGAAAAATAGCAGCTCACAAGGTCTTTTCTACCATGGAGTCACTCGTGTGTTTGATCCAATGACCTTTTTGGTTACAAGCCAAACTCTTAACCATTGCATTACCAAGACTCCTTATAGAGAGCCTTGTTGCTGTTAGGTGCTGTCAAGTCAATTCTGACTCATCACAACTCTGTGTACAACAGAGTGTAACACTGCCCAATCCTGTGCTTTTTTTCAGTCCTTTCTATGTTTGAGCGCATTCTTGCAGCCACCGTGTCCATTCAATTCATTCTTTCTAATAACCCTCTTCCGTATTGAACATAATGCTCTTTTCCAGGGACTGGTCCTTCCTTACAACATGTCCAGAGTATATGAGATGAAGTCTTCCCACCCTTAATTTAAGGAGTTTTCTGGGTATGCTTCTTTCAAAATAGATTTGTTCATTCTTCTGGCAGCTCATAATATATTTCTTCACCAATATTCTTCACCAACACCATAATTCAAATCCATCAATTTGTCTTATTCATTATCCAGTTTTCATATGAATATGTTGTTTGTTGGTAAGTACTTTTGAGTTGGTTGAGACTCATGTCAACCCAATTTAGGGTTTCTGAGGTTGTAAATCTTATGGGAGCACAAAAACTCATCTTTCCTCTGTGGCTCTGATAATGGTCTTGAACCATTGACTTTGTGGTTTTCAGCCTAGTGCTTCTCCTACAAAAGCTATTGGAAATACCAGGGCATGGATCAGGTGTATCCTCAAAGTGATATCTTTGCTTTTGAATACTTTAAAGAGATCTTTTGCATCAAATTTTCCTAGTGCAGTATATTATTAGATTTCCCAAGTGCTGCTTCTTTGGGTGTTAATCATGGATCCAAGTAAAATGAAACCTTTGACAACTTCAAAAGTTTCTCCATTTATTATGATGCTTCTTATTGGTCCAGTTGGGAGGATTTTCATTGTCTTTATATCTAGATGTAATCCATATTGAAAACTTTCAGAAAGTAAAGTTGTGTCACCTGATCATCACGGGTTGTTAATGAATCTTTTTCCTGTCCTAACGCCATGTTCTTCTTCATGCAATCCAGCTTCTCAGGTTATTTCTCAGTATGCAGATTAAATAAGTATGGTGAAAGGATACAACCCTGATGCACAACTTTCCTGATTTTAAGCCATACTCCATACCACATTCCCCATATTAATGCTACAACATTGGCAGCTAATAGGCCAACCCCAGCTCATGTGTTCTTGACCTGCACTCCTTACTCCTTTCCCAACCTTCATGTAAATGGTGGTTCAAGGATTTGAGAGATCTTTCTTTTATCTCAGAAACTGGCAACCAGATCCCATATCTGATAGAAGGGCGCAAACTATTTCTCATTCTAATTTCTTAGAAGAGACAGCTGTGGGGACTTCCTTCCCTCAGAATATGCTAAAGTGTGCCATTTCTGCAGTATCTGCCCTTAGATTCCCTTTCGTCCATATGAAAGAAGGCTTGTGGAAAGCAAGAGGTCATCTTATGGGAATACAAACCTTACCCTGCAAAACAAACAAACAAACAAACAAACAAACAAACAAAATCCACAAAAAATGTTGCCATGGAGCCAATCCCAATTCATGGCATTCCCATATGTGTCAGAGAAGAACTATGCTCCAAAGAATTTGCAGTTGCTGATTTTTTTAAAAAGTGGATTGCCAGGCTAATCTATCAAGTGTCTTTGGGTGGATTAGAACCTCCAACCTCTTGGCTAGCAACCAAGTACATTATTTTCTTGTGCCATCAGGAAATCTGTCTCCCCTCTCAGTTACATAATTTTTATATTAATTATTTTATTCAGTAATTTGTATCTGCTTCCTAGATTGAACCCTGACTGATTTAGCTATGTAACAATAATCACAGTTGACACTATATGGTGGTGGTTATGTGCTGAGGAGTTGGTTCTGACCCATAGAGACCCTGTAGAATTTCCGAGGCTGTAAATCTTCATGGGAGCAGAAAGCCTCATCTTTCTCCTGTGGAACTGCTGGTAGTTTCAAGCTGCTGACCGTGAGATTAGCAGCCCAACTTGTAACCACTATGTTACCAGAGCTCATTCTGACACTATATAATAGTTTAATTTTGCCCATTCATACAGGAGATCTGCGTCCAGGTTCCAGTCAATGCACTTCTGGTGCACCCGTATGTCATTGGAGGCTTCAGTGTTGCTAAAATGCTGAATAGGATTTAGCAGTTTCCAGACTAGGTAAAACAGACTAAAAATAAAGGCCTAGCAGCCTACTTTCAAAAATCAACCAATAAAACCCTATGGATGATGACGTGATAGTCATGGGGTTGCCATGAATCAGGGGCTGACTTGATGGGAGCTAACATGTGGCACTGTGGGTTAATGCGCCAGACAGCAAAGCCGATCAACCTGCAAGGTCGGCGGATCAAGCTCACCAGCTGTTCCTCGGAAACCCTATACACGGTAGCTGTGGGTCGAAACCAACTCGATGGCACTTAACAACAACAACAATACACTATTATTATTGTTATGTATCTGTAGGGTGCTTCATCTTTGTGGGGCATCATTCTAGGAGCTTTGCGTATATTAACTTATTTTTCCTCTGGTTAGCCCTATTAGGTAAGTATTATTATGTCCGTTTTATTAATGAACAACCAGAGCACATAAAGGTTGTGAAATTTGCCAAGGTTTCTCATGTTGGTGAATGGCAGCACCCATATTCAACCATGAATGGGGACTCTGGAATCCATTCTTCTAATTGATACTCCGATGAGGCCAATCAGAGTAATGAAGGGCCCAGGATTCATGTCGGAAAAGGAGCGTCTGAAAAAGTAAAATAATGGAGATCTCTAAGGTAAAAAGTAATTCACAGTCTTTTCAGATGTCTCAGAGAGGCTGATAGCTACAGAGTGTGAGCGTGTTCATTCCTGTTCCACTACGAAGACTTACAGCAATTTAGTAGAAATCAAGGAGGTAAGTTTCAATCCATTAGAAAGTTCTCATTATTAGAGCTGGTCTAAAGTGAAATGTCTGCCACACTGACATTGTTGAACCAGAGACGGTACAGCCGTTAGTTGGGGAGATGAATTGTGAAGTTTAGCTTCATTATAAACGGCTCTTTTATTCATTCAACAAATCTTTCTTGAATACCAGGCATTGTGCTCACATTGGGCATAGAAAAACAGACATGGTTCTTGAGATGATAATGTTTATAGTCCAGTAGTATAGACAGATATCCAACAATAACAAAAAACATCACTAAATATGATGAATACTGTGAATGAAAAATAAAGAAAGGATACTATGAGGAAACATAGAGAACCTGATTTAGTGAGCAGCGTCAGGAAGATTTCTACATAAATAAGAGTGTTGTTGTTGTGAAGTGCTGTTGAGTCGGTTCCAACCCATAGCGACCCTGTATAGGGGGTCCGAGGAGCAGCTGGTGAGTGTGAACTGCCGACCTTGCAGTTGAAACAGCTTTGCAGTCTGGCGCATTAACCCACAATACCACACCAGGACTCCAAATAAAAGTGTTGTTGTTGTTGTTATGTGCCATGGAGTAGATTCCAACTCATAGCAACTCTGTACAGGGTTTCCCAGGCTGTAAATCTTTTCAGGAGCAGAAAATCTTTCTCCCTGAACAGCTGGTAGTTTCAAACTGCTGACCTTAAGGTTCGCAGCCCAATTTGTAACTACTATGCTACCAGAGCTATGAGGTAAAAGGGGAAGTTTGGTCAAAGCCGACAGGCAAGGAAGAGCGTGATATGTTAGAGGACCAGGAAGAAGACCAGAGAGGTGAAGTGTAGACTATTAAAGGAAAAAAGAAAACATGTGGCAAGAGAGGTAGAAGTGTCTGTGGTAAACGCAAATGGATAGCATGCTTGACTGTTAATTGAAAGATTGGCAGAAGCAGCTTGGAAAAAAGTCCTGGCAATGTTTCTAAAAAGTCAAAACCTTAAAAGCCCCGTGGAGTATAATTCTATTCAGACACACATATATGTTGCTATGAGTTGAAATCAACTCAATGGTAACTTTTCATTTTTAAACTATGGTAAAAATATACAATTTCCACAAGTATAAGTCAATGAAATCAATCACATTCTTTAAGTTGTGTCAGCTTCTTCCAAACTATTCCACCACCATTAACACAAACTACTGAGTTAATGCTTTCAAAGCAAAAACTCCCTCTTTCCCCCTCCCTTGCATCCCAGTAACCATCACTACTCTTTGGTTTCTCTAGATCTTCTTATTTACTATAAGTGAGATCACATAGAATTTGTCCTTTTGTGACTGACTTATGTTGCTCAGCATGATTTCAAGGCTCTCCAGGTTGTGGCATGCATCAGGGTCATGTGCATTTCTTGGTTAAAAGAAGCAGAAGAGAAGTATCATATAGAACGCGCTGTTCTCCTTGTTTTGTGCCATTGTGTAGATTGCTGCTCACATTGACCTCATGTGGCAGAGTAGACTGCCCATTGGGTTTCCTAGGCTGTGATCTTTATGGGAGCAGATTACTAGGACTTGTTCTCCATGGAGCTGATAGATTCGAACCAACTTTCCTTTTGGTTGGCAGCTGAAACTCTTAACCATTGCACTATCAGAATCCCTATGTAGAATCTCATAGGTTGTATTTTTGAATTTTCATCTTTTGCCTAAGGGGCCATTTACAGGATTTTAGTTAGGGTGTGACTTGAGAATCATTAAAGACGAGAAATACCACTTTGGATGAAGTGGGAAGACAGGATAAGAGGACAGATGGTTCTTCAAGTACTTTTCGTGAAAGGCCAGAGTAAGCTGGACTTGGATAGAGAGGGAAAGTAGACTGATCCTTTTTTAAAATAAAACCCGTGATTGTGAATTGACGGAAGGTTTACACAGCAGACCATCAGTTTTACTTTCAACAAATCATATTATTTCATGTAATTTCAATGATTGCAATATCTTCCATGTACCATCAGTTAACAGTATAGTTACCTCTATTGTCTTTAACTCTTATACTCCTCCCTGTGTCTGCCCCAACCTTCATCTTTCTTTGATTGTATATTGCCTTCTCCATCACCTGAGTTAACTCATGTCTACCCTCTAGCCAGTGAATAATTCTCCCTTCCCTCTCATCCCTGATAACCATCAAACAATGTTTCTTTTAGAATGGAAACCTATTCTGGACTTTTGGACTTTTGGTAATAGTGGTTTCATACAATATTCGTCCTTTTGTGATTGACGAATTTCATTCAGCATAATGCCCTCTAGGTTCACTCATGTTATGAGGTATTTCGTAGATTCATTGCTATTCTTTAATGCTCCATATTATTCCACTGTGTGTATGTACCAAAGTTTGTTTAACCATTTTTGTTGATGGGCATTTAGGCTGTCTCTATCTTTTTGCTATTGTGAATAGTGGTGCAATGAATATGGGTGTGCATATATCTATTCATGTCTGACTCTTATTTCTTGTAGCTATATACCAAGTAAAGAGATTGTATGATATTTCTATTTCCAACTTTTTCACCACAGTGGTGCATCATTTTACAGTTCCAACAGCAGTGTAAGAGGGTCCCGGTCTCTCTACATCTTCACCAACATTTGCTGCTTTCTGTTTTTCTGACCTTTGATCTTAATGCTGAGGTTAGGTGGTATCTCCTTATTTTGATTTGTATCTCTCTTAGGAGTCCTGGTGTGGCACTATGGGCTAATGTGTCAGCCTGCAAAGTCATTTGAACTGCAAAGTCAGTGGTTCAAGCTCACCAGCTGCTCCTTGAAAACCCTATACAGGGTTGCTGTGGGTCGGAATCAGCTCAATGGCACTTAACAACAACAACAAATGACTTATGATCATGACCATTTTCATGTTTGTTGGCCACCTAAATATTTTCTTTGGTGACGTGTCTGTTCATATCCTCTGCTCTTTTTTTTTTATTTAAGCTTTTATTGTGAATTGAGTGAGTGAAGATTTATAAAACAGATCATCAGTTTTATATTTAACTGATTACAATGATTACAACCCTCTCTATGCACCATCAGCTAGCAGTGTTTACCTCTATTACCTTTTAAAATTTTTATTATTTTTACGTACACATGCTGCATTGAAAATATATATTTGTTTAAATGTCCAAGGGGCACATTTTGCAAGCCTGCCACCTGTCCACAGGCACACAGCCTTTCTCACTCCATGTGCCTCTAGTCCTCTGCTGCTCTGTCTCTCTATGCCATTGTTTCTGCCACCAGCAGTGTTGTTATCACTTTTCTCATTAGGATACTGTGCTTCTCTCTTGCTCTTCTCTTTTCATAGTCCTAGGGTCTTTTGGATCCTGAAATGACAGATTAGCTGCTACTGTCTTTTAGTTACACCTCTTCTATATGAGTCAGAGCTGATTCAACGGCACTTAACAACAACTTCTATATTTACAGTTACGACAATTGCCATTAGTCCTGATAACAATTACTCACAATTGAATCATAAAATCCTTTCCCCATCATTACCAGACTCATCTGGACAAGAGGAAACGTATCTTACTCCTCTTGTTCTGACACTGAGCACCCTCCTGAAAGTTAGTCACCTAGCCACTTCATGCCTTTGTCACTGAATTTTGATAGACAAAGTCTAAGTTGCCTCTGTCTATTTTAAAATCAGATTATTTGTTTTCTTGTTGAGTTCTTGAAGTTTTCTATATATTTTAGAGTTGCCCCTTGTCTAATATGTTATTGCCAAAATTTTTGTTCCCCAGTCTGTGGATTTTCTTTTTACTCTTTTGGTGAAATCATTTGATGCACATAAATGTCTAGTTTTTAGGAGGTCCCAGTCATTTATTTTGTCTTCTGCTGTTTGGGTGTTTTCAGTTATGTCTGCTAGTGTATTTTATGCCATGTGTTGGTGCCCTTAAATCTGTCCCTTTTTTTCATTGATAATCTTTGTAGTTCTAGGTTTTACATTTACATTTTAATCCACATTGTTTGTTTTTGTATATGATGTAAGACAGGGATCTTGTTTCACTCTTCTGCGAATGGATTTCCAGTTTTGACAGCATCATTTGTTGAAGAGACTCTGTGTTCCCCATTTAGTATATTTTGACCCTTTGTCAAACATCAACTGAATATAGGTGGATGGATTTACTTTTGAGATCTCAATTCTGTTACATTAATCTATGTGTCTTTCATTGTACCAGTACCAGATTCTTTTGACTACTGTGGATGTGTTGTAGGTTTTGAGATTGGGAAATGAAAGGTCTCTTACTTTGTTCTTTTTTAGCAATGCTTTGCTTATCTGGGTCCTCTCTCTATTCCATATAACATCAGTGATTAGTTTTTCCATCTTTTAAAAAGTATGATCCTGGAATCTGGATTGGGAGTTAATTGTATCTATAGATTAAGCAGGAGTCCTGGTGTGTCTCTGTGGGTTAATGCTGGACTGCAAAGTCAGTCTGAACCACAAGGCTGGCAGTTCAAACTCACCAGCCACTCCTTGGAAACCCTAAACAGGGTCACTGTGGTTTGGAACAGACTTGACAACAACAACATAGATTAAACAAGATTAAGCATGCAACCCTATAAGGGGGGAAATAGATGAAAAGCCACATGAAGTTTGCCAAGGAACAGAACTAGAGATAATGACCTACTTTTAAAACTGAACGAGACAGAAAGCCTTCCCTATAGTCGGCACTCGAAATTGGACTTCTAGCCTCCCAACTGTGGGGAAAAAATGAAGTTTGAACTTGTGGTATCTCTGTTATAGCATCACTAGATAAAGGAGCTCTAGTGAACTGACTCCACAGCCCATAACCAACCAACCAACCAAGTAGTGTAGTGGTCATGAGTCAGGCTGCTAACCTCAGGTCAACAGTTCGAAACTACCAGCAGTTCCGCAGGAGAAAGATCCTGTAAAGATTTATAGCCTTGGAAACTCTATACAGGTTCACTATTTGTCAGAAGTGACTCCACAGCACACTACCACCACCACCAGCACTAGAGAACTAGGACACCATTATAAGCAGGGTTTCTGATAATGCCCTTAAAGGACGAGACTAAAGTCATGAGAGTTGTTTCTTAAACCACTATTGACTTTTATGTGAGTTGCATTCACTTTTTAAAAGTCAAAACCAGTAAGACTCAAGTGTGTTCTTGAGTATGATAGGCAACAAGGATAACATCTTAGGTTCTGACTTGTGTGACTGGATGCATGGTTTTGAAATGCACTGAGATAAGCACACTGGAAGAGGACTGAGTTTGAGGACCGAGTTGGCAAGGACAACATAAATGTAGGATGAAAATGGGGAGTTTGCATCTTAGAAGTAAAGAGGGAGAGGGGAATATTTTTAAACAATCAAGATAAAAGACAATGATATCAAATATGGCTTCTATCTCTGAAGTGGTTCTCTGATTCAATATTTTAGAGGGTAACACTATGGAATGTTCTATTCTATCATTCTTATTTTGGATATCTCTTAGCATAATCAATGTAGACAATCAAGCTGTTATGCTATGTAAAGCTCAACATTCCATATATATTGTTATCTTGGTCCTCACACATTTGAGAAAGGACAAGAACTTTATTTCTTGGTTGTTTTAAAATAAGAAAATTGGAGTTCTGAAAATCGAATGTTTTCTACAAGGTTATATGATTAGAAGAGGATTTTCTGACTCTTATTTATTTATTTATTTTTGCTTCTACTATGCTTTTTTCATATATAATACGAAAATAGATTTCACCCAGTCTCTTCAAATTATAAGAAATTTGAAATTAGTGACATCTGAATCACTTATATTTAAATGTGTGTTTTTCTGAAGCTCACAACTTATAAAACATAAAGCTGTATTGGAATGTGGCTGAAAATACATTTGCTTCATCATTATAACTTAATATCAAAAAGTTCTTGTGAAAGTATATTCCTTTTTTTTTTTTCTTAAATAATCCTTTCCTTCTACATATATTGCTGATCTGTTCAGTTCTTTTGGTCTCTTCATTTATTGCCATGGAAACATCTACAAGGTTATAAGCTACTACTGCCAAATTTATTATATGGTGAGCTCCCATTTACAATGACTTTTTTAGATACAACGAAATGAATTTTGGGCTTTTGGCAATAATTTAATAACTGATTTTGAACTCAAGGTCAATAGAAAGAAAAGAACAAGTTTTTTCCATTGAAAAAAATATTGCTAAGATTGGGAATGAAAAAAAATGTAACTCCCATAAGTCAACAGTGGTTCAAGAAATAATTTTCTAGACTTTAGCCTTATCCTATTAGACATTGTCAGAAATCTTGCTTATAAAGGAGGCCTGGTGTGGCATTGTAGGGTAATGCGCTGGACTGCAAAATCAGTTTGAACCACAAAGTCAGTGGTTCAAGCTCACCAGCTGCTTTTGGAAACCCTATACAAGGTTGCTATAGGTTGAAACTGACTCAATGGCACTTAACAACTACAACAATGATCTAGTGCTGCTATAACAGACATACCACTAGTGAGTGACTGTAGCAAACAGATTTTTTTCTCACAGTTGTTGTTGTTGTGTGCCATCGAGTTGGTTCTGACCCATAGCAACCCTGTAGAGGGTTTCAAGGAGTGACTGGTGAATTTGAACCACTGACCTTGTGGTTCAAACTGGCTTGGCAGTCCAGCACATTAACTCACAGTGCCACATCAGGTGTCACAGTTAGGAAGCTAGAATTTCAAATTCTGCATGCTGGCTCTAGAGGAAGGCTTTCTGTTTCATTTTTAGAAAAAGGCCCATATTTCTTTCCACCTTCTGTTCCTTGGCAATCTTCATGTGGCTTGACATCTATCTTCCTCCTTCTCTACTTGCTTACTTAATCTGCTATTTTATATCTCAAAACAGATTTATGAAAGACATACCCTACATTAATACTGCCTCATCATTAACATAACAAGGCAAATCTATTCCAAAATAGGATTATAACCATAGATAAGATTTACAACACATATTTTGGGTGGGGACACAATCCAATCCATAACAAAATGGATGGAGAATAATCTAATCAAGGAAAAAATAAGTTACCACTCAAATGAAGCATAATGCATACTGCTTTGGAATCCAACTCACCTCTTGACAATAAAACAGAAATGAGTCCAAAGGAGCCTAGGCAAAAGGCAGATAGACAAAATATTGTCTAAAATTTGTGTAAAACAGCAGTTAGCAAATTTTGTTTATAAGAGACCATATAGTAAGAAGGTTTTTTGGAGTATATATTATTAGTTGTAACTATTTGAATCTGCTCTAATAGTGCAAACACACCCATTGACAATACATAAATGATTTGTTTCAATAAAATTTTATTTTATTGAAGCTGCCAACTTTTTATTTCAGAAATTTATTAAATGCATTTGTCAAATTTTGTTCATGTTCAATATTGTATATTTGGTACCTCAAATTGTCTCATCTGAAATCTAATGTCTTGAAAAATTATTTGTCTTTCTCTGTATCTATCCAGCTACCAAGCATTTCTCACATGTAGCTCAGAAAACATCCTATCTCTTCTTCTCTTCACTGATTCTTCCAACTCCCAGTCAAACACACACAGTTGCCTTGAGCCACTCCCCTCCAACTGCATTTCTTTCAGACTTAGCATTACCTTTTCTATGATGCTGCCTTCTTCCTTGCCCATAGATACAATGTTATGTTGTTAGGCACCATTGAGTTGATTCTAACTCATATTGACCTCATCCACAACAAAACAAAACACTGCCCGATCCTGCACAATCCTCACAACTGTTATGTTTGAGTCCATTGTTGCTGCCATGTTCAGTATTGTATATCTCACTGGGAGTCCCATCTCATGGGAGTCTTCCTCTTTTTTGTTGACCCTCAACTTTACCAAGCATGATGTACTACAGAGACTATAAGAGAGAGGAAGTCTCACCATCATCACTTCTAAGGGAAATAAAATTGTACTTCTTCCAAAACAGATTTGTTCATTCTTCTGGCAGTCTATGGTACTTTCAATATTCTTCACCAATACCATCATTCAAATTCATCACTTCTCTAGTCTTCTTAACTCATTGTTCAGATTTTGTATACATATGAGGTGACTGATAATATCATGGCTTGTGTCAGATGCATCTTAGTCTTCAAAGTGACGTCTTTGCTTTTTAATACTTTATAAAGGTCTTTTGCAGCAGATTTCTAATGGAATATGTAGTTTGATTTCTTGACTACTGTTCATGAGCGTATTTTGATTCCAAGTAAAATGAAATCACTTACCATACTTGGAATTCGTCTTTCTTTTAAGTATCCCTGGTCTGTCAATATTTGATGTTTGCGTTTATTTTTTTAGAAGCTTTTTTCCCTCTGGATCAGTGATTAACATACTGTATAAAAATACAAATATTATAAAAATGTAAGAATTAGAAAGTGATAATGCCCTATAAGCTTACTCCTATAAATAATCACTATTCTATAAGTATACCTTATCCAAATTTCCTTTAGAAGGATATAAAAGTATGTTTTCTAAAATGACTTTGTTGTTGTTAAGTGCCATCAAGTTGGTTCTGACTCATAACGACCCTGGATAGTCTTTCCAAGGAGTGATGGGTTTTAACTGTCAGCCTAGGCTGTATTTATTCTTCTACAACCTACAGATCATTCTTATTTATATTATATCGTTTCACTTTTACATATCCAGTTCATAAAGAATTGTCATCAAACATTGGAAACAACTGTTACGTGGGTGGACTCAATATAACTCCTATGTTATGTTTATGACATCTGAGAGAGAGTAGAAGAATGACAGATGAGTCCAAAGGAGCCTAGACAAAAGGCAGATAGACAAAATATTGTCTAAAATTTTTGTAAAACAGCAGTTAGCAAATTTTGTCTTTAAGAGACCATATAGTAAGTAGGTTTTTTGGAGTATATATTATCACTTGTAACTATTTGAATCTGCTCTAATAGTGCAAACACACCCATTGACAATACATAAATGATTTGTTTCAATAAAATTTTATTTTCAAAAATAGAGAGTTGGCCAGATTTGTCCCATAGGCCATAGATTGATAATCCCTAACATAAAGCATTGCTTTTTGGATTGTAGCATCTATTTAGAGTCCACTTTTGTTGGGTATTCCAAATTCTCTCCTGTTTCTGGCCTCCTTCCTTTCTCTCTTTCTCATATTTCCCATTGACGTTTCCATTTTTTTGCCTTGTTACTGGTGTCTCCAGATTCATCTTAGAAGGGAAAACAAAATCAGATCTAGAGTTTTCCTCCATTGTTGTAAAAGTCCTCCCAATTCTTCAGAGGGCACAATCTACAAGACCACCAACACTCTCTTTCCAAAATTGTTCATTTGTCAAAATATAATTTCCTTAACATATTTACTATCTACTCCTTTACAGAAAAAGTCTCTTGACTTTTGTTTTAGATCTACCTTTGGACTCAGGAACCCTGGCGGTGCAGTAGGTTGAGCATGGGTCAATTAACTGCAAGACTGGTGGTTCATTAGTTCTATTAGAAAAAGATGAGACTGTCTGCTCTTATAAAGATGACAACATTGGAAACCCTATGGTCAGTTCTACTCTGTCCTATAGGTCACTCTGAGTTGGAATTGATTCAATGGTTGTTGTTGTTGTCGTCAGGTGCCATCAACTCGGAACCGACTCATAGCGACCCCATGCACAGCAGAACGAAACAATGTCCAATCCTGGGCCAACCTCACTACCGCTGCCACACTTGAGTCCATCAATGATGCCACCTGGCCAATCCATCTCATTAGGGGTCTTCCTCTTTTTCTCCGACCCTTCACTTTACCCAGCATGACATCCTTCTCCAGCAACTGTTTCCTCTGGACTACATGTCCAAAGTATGAGAGACGAAGCTTAGCCATCCTGGCCTCCAAGGAGCACTCTGGCTGCACTTCTTCTAAAACAGATCTATTGGTTCTTGTGGCAGTCCATGGCACTTTCAGTAATGGTGGTGGGTTTGATTTATTTATTTAGTTTTTAGTTTGGACTCAGAACTATTTCCTCACCACAAAGGAACTCGCTGTGCTACTCCTGTAAAGTGGCACTCACCCTCCATTCTTATTCCCCGGAAACCACTACTGTGTTTTCTATCTCCATAATTTACAATCTTTTCTTCTTTCTCTTTGTTTCCACATCAATTATCATGAGGGACTGGAACACAAGTACTTAACAAATATTCCTAAATCAATGAGTGAATAAATGAATGGAAACCACGTTAAATGTTGCATTTAAAGATGAAAGAATACAAAATGGAAAGATTCAGAGTCATTAACAAATTTTGATTATTTGAAAATTATGAATAAGTTTGCAAAATAATTAAAGCCACTTATGCTAACATTTGAACTGACCCTATTGTACTTAACACAACAACATACTAACATTTAAAAAATAATGGTTTCTTAGGGTGTAAGTAAAACCCACAAAATAATGAGCAAGATGTGGATTAGACCTAGCAATGACCTCTTAAGGCAGTTGTTAACTGTGTTACAGAGGAAGTCCCTTGGCACTATACAATGGGCAATTTTCAGTACATGCCCAAGTCAGGAAGTGACTGTGACCGAAGAAGTTTAAAAGCCCTTCCTTTTATTGTGGCAAAGCAAAGACAACTGGAACAGGTCCCTGAGAACTGAGATTAGGCCCAGTTAGGGAGGCCCATGTGGTCACTGTCATGCCAGGACCATTTCACAAAGGTCCTCTGGAAGAGCGATTTATAAGGGGAAACTGCAGAGTATACACTGGAGGCTGTCAGCTGAACCCAAGCGTTTGTAATGATTGTGTGGATGAGGCCAATGGCCCTCAAATTTGGCATACAAAGATTTCCCAAGGGTTGTGCAGGAACAGATTTAGAGATTCAATTTTAGGCTGTCAACACCCATATATAATCTTTACTAAGAGAGAAGACTCTAAGATTGAGTTGGAGTTCACAGCAGCTCTTCTATTTGACAAAAGAAAGACGTTTCCTGTCATTCATCCAAAATTCTTTCCTGGTATATAAAAACCCCAAGAGTGCCAAATAAAGGAGGAAGCTCTTAACTATCATTTTAGTTCCCATAAGTGAGTAGAAATTCCTGTGTTATACATATTTCTCTTAAGGATGAAACTTGTTTTTGGAAAAAGGATGTTTTAACCCTTGTTTGTTTTTGTATTTGGAATTCAGGTATATGATACAATAGGGTGGTAGGAGTAATGATAAATTTATTCCCTGATTATTAAAACTGTGGAGCTCTTGTGAGAAGGTACCCCATGAGCAGAGCACAGATTCATAAAATATTAAATACTGAAAAGAGTTCTGGACTCCTGGTGTGGTGCTCTAAGATCAGCAATGGATTGAATCACGAGGTCAGCAATTCAAACTCACCAGTTGCTCCTCAGAAACCCTATGCAGGGTCACTGTGAATAGGAACAGACGTGACAGCACTTAACAACGAGTTTTTAAAAATACTAAAATATAAATTCACTTCAGCTATCCTCCGTATTTATTCTTAGAATATCTGGTTGTTGTTAAGTACTGTGGAGTTGGTTCCGACTCATAGTGATCCTGCACAGGGTTTCTGAGGCTGTAAATCTTTACGGGAGAAAAAAGTTTCATCTTTCGCCCTTGGAACAGCTGGTAGTTTCGAACTGCCGACTTTGAGGTTAACAGTCAGATTCGTAACCACTAAGCTACCAGAGCACCTTAGCTAAGGGAAAAAGTAAGGCGCTCTGGTAGCTAAGTAGTTACAAATTGGTCTGAGACCTCAAGGTCAGCAGTTCGACCTCCGAAACCCTGTGCAGGGTCACTATAAGTCGGAACCGACGTCACGACACATAATCACCACCAAGGGAAAAAGTGGAGATCTGTAGGACAAGCACCCAAGATCAGTTTGAACCCTGTAGGGTTCAAATTCCCAGCCCCTCCTTGGAAACACTATACAGGGTTGCTATGAGTTGGTTCTGACTCAATGGCACTTAACAATAACAAGAAGGTTGGTGGTTCGAGCCCACCAGCTACTCTGTGGGAGAAAGATGAGGCTTTTTTGCTCCCACAAAGATTTACAACCTTGGAAACCTTATAACGGGGTCACTATGAGTTGGAACCGACTCCATGGCCTTTAACAACAAGAGTTAAGTATCAGAATGCATTTCTGAGCACTATGTGCCTTTCTGTCATACTTTTAGCTTTATAAATAGCACAATTTTAGATAAATATTACATTCTTACTAAGTAGAAAATGAGAAATAGCATATTGATTTATTGTCTTTCTTTTTAATGCATTATGGAATGGATATGTTACTTATATTAGATCTATAATAATTTAATTTTGAATAACTTTTGTGATGTATCTTGCAATATCTTATCTACTATTTCTTAGTACTTTGAAAACATATCTTCTGAAGTACATAATAATATGTTTATTGGAATTAAAAAATAGAGACAGACTTTTTCAGGCAGGGAATATATCTTACATGACTAATAGGTTAAACGTTGTATCTCCATCATCCCAGCTAAATAATGTGTCGGAAAATCCCTATAACGAATGGGCAAAATGTGTAGCTACACTTTTGTGATGAAGACATATTTCAAGTCTATGATTAAACAAAAGTATTTGATTTTAAAAATTACAACTTCCTCTTCCAGGGATGCTGTGTATAGGCATTCAAAATGGTCCAGCATTTAACATACCATGGTAGGCTGTCCTACATTACAGCCTCTAACAGAACTAGGCTGTCCGGAACCCCTGGCAATAGAATTGTTTACCTCCATATCAAGAAGGTTGGTAAAGCACCAAAATCTGCATGTGGTATGCACCCAGGCCGACTTCGAGGGGTCCATGCTGTGAGACATAAAGTTCTCATGAGGTTGTCCAAGACAAAGAAATATGTCAGCAGGGCCTATGGTGCCTTCATGTGTGTTCTAAGTGTGTCCGTGACAGGATCAAGCATGCTTTCCTAGGTATTAAGAGCAGAAAATCATTGTGAAAATGTTGAAGGCACAAGCACAGTCAGAAAGCTAAACAAAAAATAATTAAACTTCTTTGAATAATAAAAAGGTCAAATGGCAAAAAAAAAAAAATATATATATATATATCACAAGTGCAAAATGTAATAATATTCTGATTTTTTGAACTTCTTTTTAAAGCTCAATGAAAGTCTTTAAAAAGAAGCATAACAAATACAATTAATAATAATTTTTGATTAAAGCTGTATTTGCTGAAATATAGAAAGTGAATGTCAAGGCCATAAATTCTCTTTACAATTCAGTTTCAAAATTTTGCATTTCACAATTTCAAAGAAGGTTCCATAAAATTATCAGCTGTTATATCATTTTAAAACTTTTGATTTTAGATCATTGCATGACTTTTGGTTTATAACCAGGAAGGAGTTCAAAGAGTCACATGCCATTGTTTTTTAAAGAAAAAATAATGATGTTCATGCTCTTTAATTATTTATGTGAACATGTTTATAAATGCTGACCCTTGTTACATTTGCAAATAAGTCATTTCATTCATAGACAAATGAACTACTTGAGAAAAAAACAAACTTGATTTATGTCACTAGAGACCATTTGCAAAAAAAAACATTATTCCCTAGGCTTTTGTTTATATATTTATGCACTTTTACTTTTTATTGTGGATTGGGTAAAGGGCTATCGAACAAATCAGTTTTCCATCTAGCAGTGCATACACATCTTGTTTCAGGTCCTTGATAGCTGCTTCCTCCCTGTATTTCCTGTTTTCATTCCTTCTTCTTTCTGACCCCTTCCTGCCTTCTGAAAATTGACTTTGGGCAAATGTTGCCCTTTTGATCTTAAATGGTTGATTATTCTGAGAAGTCTGTACCTCCCTAGTGTTATTGTTCACTATGTAGATCTTTCCATTGTTTGACTGAAACTGGAGCCTTAGGCATGAGTTCAGTTTCAGATCTGAAGGGTGAATAGGGTCATTAGTTTCAGGGGGTCCATCAGTTTTTGTCTGACCAATAAGTCTTGTCTTTTTATGGTTTTGAGTTCAGTTCCACATTTTTCTCCTATTCTTTTCAGAACCCTCTATTGCGACCCTATTCAGAGTAGTCAACAATGGTATCCAGGTCCCATAGGTTTTCTGGTATCAGGGTGGTAGAGACTGAGGTTCTTGTAGTCCATTAGTCCTTTGGATTAATTGTTTGTTCACTTTTCTTTACCCTGGATGGAGAGAGATCAACAGAATGGCCACTCACAAGCTTTTAAGATCCCAGTTGCTAATCATAAAAGCAGAATATAGAACATTGTGAACTCTGTTATGACAATTGACTTTGATGTCCCCCATGACTTTGGTTCCAAGCACTCCTTAGGTGTTTAGATACCTATCAAAATTTATAATGTGTATAGGCATTCAAACATCTAAAGGATGTTTAGATCAAGTGCTTAAAAATATCAGTTGTAATGACAGCTTGTTCCAGAAGAAATTGCATCACATTAATATTTATGGTCACAGGAAATTAAACCAAAGTAAAAATTCTTTGTACATGCTTTTTGTTGCAAAAGTAGTCTTATGGAGTGACAAATGAAAGAATTCCAAGGCTGGAATATTACATTTATATCAAATGATATAAAGAAAGTAGCTTGCTTACTAATATGCAATACACAGATCACAAACGTGCACAAGAAACAAATCATTGGGTGAAATGCCTTCACCCAGTCCACAATAAGAAGTAAAAATAAAATCCTAAGGAGTAAAATTTTAGTGCAAATGGTCTCCATTGAATTGGATAGGGATGGCTGTTTGTCTTGGAGGGAGAAGGAGCCAGGTCAGAAAGGCAGGGGAAAACAAGGGTGGGAGGAGAGATGCCTTAGATTATTCTTTCCTCACTGCCTCTCCATGGAAAAGCTAGCTGGCATTGGAGTTTAGGAAATGTCGTTTTCAGGGGAAGGGAATCAAAGAGAGAACTAACAGGCAAATAACAATACACAAGTGAAACATTTTGAGAACATCTGGCTGAAACAAAATGTCCCATGATGAAAGATTAAGACTTCATTCTTTTTCCATTGTTTGGCTGAAATTTAAGCCTTAGCCATGAGTTCAGTTTCAGACATGAAGAGTGAAACTTTTCATGTTCCACTTTGTATACTTTCCGTCTTGTCTTCTGCCAATGGTTGTTGTTAGCTGCTGATTGGTTGAATCCTGACTCATGACGACCCATATACAGCAGGATCAGACCACTGCGATCTGTAAGGTTTTCATTGGCTGAATTTTCTGATGTAGATTATCAAGCCTTTCTTCCCCTGCCAATATAGTTGTATCATATATATTGTCATATTAATAGCTACTGTTAACATTATTTTGTCTAATAAAGTTTGCATCTCTAGGTTATGTAGTATACCATGATTTCTCTTGTGGATATTTTTCTGTGTGCCTAACTTTAAATAATTTCAAATATGCATAATAGTGTAATCAACCTGCAATAACCCAGCACCCTACCACAATAATTATGACTTTAGGATCACTCTTGCTTTATCTACATTTTGCCTCTCATCAAATTTTTTTCGGGAGGAGAAGGGCAAATCCCAGTCTAGGAATTGTCCTTCCTTTTCTGCGAATGTTTTATTTTTCACCATTAATTCAGTCCCCAAATCACAGCCATTTGTTCACATTTCTTCCCAACATTCAGATACATCTGATATTGTATCAATTTATTGGGTTGACAATCAATGGATTGGCACAGTGGTTGCAACAAAGGGCTCAACCATTTCAATGATTATGAGGATTATACAGAACTGGGCACCATTTTTTGCATAAGTTTGCTATGAATCAGAGCTGTCTCCATGGTACTAGTACAGCAATTTATCAGAAATCCTGCGTCTTTCTCACCTGTTCCAATATAGGCAGCTTGTTAACGTTTGAGCCCATTATTGCATCCACTCTATCTCATGGAGGATCTTCCTTTTTTTCCCCCACTGACCCTCTACTTAACCAAACAAGGAATGAAAATAAATGCACATACTTAGTCAATCATCTTTATCCCAAAGCTTTCATTGCATGCATTTGTCATATATTGTTTTCAGTGCTTAGGATGTTTCCCTCCATCTTTCTTTAAGTGGCAAAACTAAATCTTCCTTCAAGACTTCTGCATACTATGGAGTCATCTGTAAGATGGAAGACTCAATTATTTGCAGTTATTTGGTTTACTCCTCTAATAAATTGGAAAATCCTTGAGGAGAAGGATTGAGTTTTTGTTTTTGTTTGTTCTCTCTCTCTCCTGATGCTTAGCATAGTGCCTGGCTTAGTATGTTGCTGTTGTTAAGTGTCATCAGATTAGTTCTATCCATAGAGATCCCATATTGGGTTTCTGAGGAGTGGCTAGTGAGTTTGAACCACCAACATTGTGGTTAGGAGTCCTTTGCTAATTCTACAAAGCAGTAAATGCTTATTGAATTCAAGTTACATATATAGAACTGACCAAAGGTGGTTTAGAAGAAGCGGACTTTGGAAGGAGAAAAAAACCCAATCTAAGCTTTTTGTTCTCCACATTCTGTGCTTGCTTATAAGAAATGTATTTATCTAGGATTTTCAACTTTGGGAATTTACAGATGAAAGCAGGTGGTTGAGCCAGTAAAAAAATTAAATGAATAAAATCATATATCTATTCTGTCTACCAACAGCAGATGGTGACAGGTGGCCATATGGCCATTACACCCAGATTTAGGAATATTTTAGGAGGTCTCAGGGTTTAGGAATTTATCTGCTCATAAGCTTGTGGAGCTTCTGTAAGATACATATAGCAAAGTCTCCATCTTCATTGATGTTATGTTTTTTATACAGAAAATGCTGCTTAAGTCATTTTGTATCTTGTTCTTATCCTTTGATATCTATGTTGTTGTTGCTAAGTGCCATCGAGTTGATTCTGACTCACAGAGACCCTGCATAGGGTTTCCAAGGAGTGGCAGGTGAGTTTGAACTCCAAACTTGCTTTCTCCCACAGTGCACACCAGGACTCCTTGATATCTATGTTGTTGTTGTTGTTAAGTGCCTTCGAGTCGGAG
>NW_006408532.1:22528800-22550689 GCF_000296735.1 Chrysochloris asiatica | reverse complement strand
CCTCACAATCATTGCTATGTTTGAGCCCAATGTTGAGTCTAATCTCATTGAGGATCTTCCTCTTTTTCACTGACCCTTTACTTTATCAAGCTTGTAATCTACAAATTGGTTCCTTTTGATAACATGTCCAAAGCATGTGAGATGAAGACTCGCCATCCTTGCTTTGATTTTATTAATCAATAATCCCTTGTTGTTGTTGTCAAGTGCTGTCAAGTTGATTCTGATCCATAGAGAAGCTGTATAGGGTTTCTAAGGAGAAGCTGGTGAGCTTGAACTACCAACCTTGCAGTTCAAATGGCTTTGCAGTCTGGTTTATTAACCCACAGCACCACACCAGGACTCCTCTTAGCCAGGGTTATTGGACAATAGTTACCAACTGAACAATGGAGGAATTGCAGTTGGGTGCTGTCAAGTCAGCTTTGACTCATGGAGGAGATCTTATATATACAGAACAAAATGTTATCCAATGTTGCACCATCTTCATGGTCATTAAACCTAGTCAAAAGATACTGTGTCCTCATTCCTAGTGTTTTTCATTGGTTCATTTTCAGAAACAGACAGCCAGGTCTGTTTTAGAGTCATAGTCTGTTTTAGTCTGTAAGCTTTCTTTTTGTCCTGTGGCCTGGCCCTTCAGTATAACATTTATTTAAATTTCCAATCTAGGTGTTGCTTCCAATATTCTGATTTGCCTGGTGGAGTAGACAACAAGTTTAGCGTCACTCCTTTCTTTAACCTAACTCATGTCTTCTCCTCTGCACTGTCAATTCACCTACTCACTTCTTAGCAAAGGGGAGTAACATAGTGCCAAATACTGGGGCACCTCCTTGGGGCATAGGAAAATTCCCAGAAATATTTTGCAGTTAGAGTTCAGACATAGGCAGCAATGTCCAATGACTTTGGCGAAGGTGGATGGGTTCTAATGATAGGCTGGTCCAGACTCAGCAACAGCGCAAGAACTGGTGAGGGCTTTAGTTCAAAATATGGAACAAGGTTATAGCTGAACCATGGTGTCCCAGAATTGTGGGGTTGCCTAAGTGTAAAGTGTAGGAGAGAAAGTGAAATAGAATAACTATAGCTTTAACAACTAGAGTGCTCAAGTAATTTTGCTGAAATACATTCCTCTTCCTCTCTCAACAGCAGAACATGAGGTAAAAAGTACTTTCTCCCATCACATGGAAATGAGAATCCCCAAGGTTGAAAGTAGATCCAGAACACCAAGTGGACAACCCGGCAGAGGCTTGGTGGCACAGAAAGCCATGCTAAGTGACATTTGGCGATACAAATTCATGGGCCATTACAGAGTGTCAGGTGGCAATCGCAGTGAGGTAGGCTTTGCAAGGACATTAGGAATAAATGTTATGTCAGCACTATCTGCTAAGTAGCCCCAGGAAAGTTCCAGATGTGTTTTAAGCCAAGTGATTAGAAACAAGTCAGAGAGATGGCAAGAGTAAAGCTGGAACATAGGCCATCAGAGGTACAAGCTATTGGGAAAATTACATGTGAACTCACAATTCCCTCTTTTAGGGTCCCTAACGAACTACAATGGAGTCCTGGCGTGGCACTGTGGGTTAATGTGCCAGACTGCAAAGCCGTTTGAACTGTAAAGTCGGCAGTTCAAGCTCACCAGCCACTCCTCGGAAACCCTATACAGGTCAGAACCCAGTGGTCAGAACCCACTCGATGGCACTTCACAACAACAACAACGAACTACAATAAAGGGAAAACGAGGACAATCTAAGGTGGACCTAGGGGAAAAAACCCATGACTATGTCCTTAACCTATGACTCATAACTGATAAGCCCTGGAGGTACATGCACATTACCTGAGAAACAAAAACACAGAGTGCCAGATGCTTCAAGAAAAGCTTAATGTTTATGACTCATGGAACTACTAATCACTTCCCAACTGACGTTCCTATTTATAACAAACACAATTATAGATAGGCATTCCTTTCAAATGTTAAAAGAAAACGCATACACACACACAGAGATGCCTTGTTGAGAAGACTGGAGGGCAGTAGGGTTGGAAAGAGAAGAGTGTTAAAAAATTGAAAATGACAATTACAATTTCCTCCCAAGTGTCCCACATTTTAAAAGTGTTCTGTCTGTTTCCAGTGTTGCTCTCATCTTCATGCTTCTGGGAGTAGTGTCCCTTTGGCAAATGAAGTTATTGGAAAAGATAATAGTTTTGCATTTATATTGCAACTTATTCACAGGGGTTCAAAATACTCATCTTTGTTTGTGAAAACTGCCTTCATTTTCTACAGGAAAGCATTTCCCAAGATATCTGTGGTGAGATCCCAATTGTTGTTGTTGTTGTTGTTGTTGAATGAATAAATCCAAAGTAGCTAGTCCATTTGGATAGTCATCATAACCCAGAGGCAATTGCTCTCAATGAAACTTGAGGAAGAGGTGATTGTATACAACTAAGAGGGAGAACTGGTTCTGGCTGTTGAGAAGAGAAGGTTAGAATGCTGTGAAAAGCACCAAGTGGAGGAAGAGATTAGGATGCCAGCATGAAGAAGTCAGCTTCGAGAGGAGTAAGAGTAGATCCAGGATGAAAAGCAGGATTGGGATTCTCAGAGCAGAGTCAGGTGGTCCTGAATATGGTTCCACCCACCGCTTATCACATATATCAGTGTGGACTAGTTACCTAATCTCTCTGTGACTCAGCTTTCTGGATTTATAAAATAGGTACAACAATAATACCTATGGCACAGAGATTTTATAAGGGTTAACTGAATTAATATTTATGAAATCTTTACTAATTCGTATTTTCAAGTGACTTTTAATTACTCTTCAAAGAATGCTGAAAGAAGATTAAGAGAACTAAGTCCTGGGTTTCAATGAATAAACCACAATTCAACTCGTACAGACCTTTTTCTATCATCTTTGTGTGCCCAAAGCCCAGCAAAATGATGGATACCAGTGTTGGTTCTTAATAACTAGGTGACAAATTGCCTTGATTCCACATCTTGGTCTATAACCTGATAGAGATACTTGCCTGAAAAAGCCCATTTTAAATGCTGGGTCTTGGGCAGTAGGGCTGCTCATTCACCTTTGCATTTGGGTCACTGCTGCTGTAGACTGGCATCCTAATAAATGGCACACTCTTGGCAATCAGCTTCTTTCTTGTGATCATCATGTGATTGTCAGTTTTGTATGTCCTGTTGCTGTTGTTGTAAGGATATCCTAGACTAAGTCCAAGGAGCTCTGGAAGCGTAGTGCTTACGAGTAGGGCTGCTAATCTCAAGGTCAGTAGTTCAAAACTGCCAGTGGTTCCACAGGAGAAAGGTGAAGCTTTCAGCTCCAGTAAAGATTTACAGCCTTGGAAACACTATACAGGGTCACTATGAGTCAGAACTGACTTCACGGCACATCACCACCATCACCATACTACAGTGCCAACAGGGCTCCTAATATGCTGTTGTTGTTGTTATTGTTAAGTGCTGTTGAGTAAGTTCTGACTCATAGGGACCTGTATAGGGTTTCTGAGGTGGTAAATCTTTGTGGGAGTAGAAAACCTCATCTTTATTCTGGAGTTCTGGTGAGGCGCTGCCGGTTAATGTGCTGGATTGCAGAGTAGGTTTGAGCTGCAAGGCCAGTGGTTGAAGCTCACCAGCCACTCCTAGGAAACGCTATACAGGGTCATTATGAGTTGGAATTGACTCGATTACACTTAACAACAACAAATACTAAGTCTATTTCCTTAATGATTTTAATATAAAAACTATAATAATATACTCCAAACTCAAAAGCCAAACTCACTGCCATTGTATCAACTCTGGCTCATAGGAACCCTGTTTAAGGTTTCCCAGACTGTCAAATTTTTTTGGAAGTAGAAAGCCTCATTTTTCTTCCGAGGAGCAGCTGATGGGTTTGAAATTCTGACCCTGTGGTTCGCAGCCAGGCACTAATCCTACAGTGCCAACAGGGCTCCTAATATGCTGTTGTTGTTATTGTTAAGTGCTGTTGAGTAAGTTCTGACTCATAGGGACCTGTATAGGGTTTCTGAGGTGGTAAATCTTTGTGGGAGCAGAAAACCTCATCTTTATTCTGCTTAGCGACTGGTGGGTTTGAAGCACCGATTTTGTCATTTGTAATCCTGTGCTTAGCCTACAGATCCACTATGCTCCCCTCTAATATACTGTTGCTGTTATCCTTAGGTGCCTTCTATGTTGAGGCCGACTCATAGTGACCCTATGTACAACAAAACAGCACACTGCCCATTTCTGTGCTATCCTCACAATTGTTGTTATGTCTGAGCCCATTTTTGCAGCTTCTGTGTCAATATATTTCATTGAAGGCCCTCCTCTTTTTCAGTGACACTTCACTTTACCAAACATGATGTCCTTTTCTGGGACTGGTCCCTCTTGGTAACATATCCAAAATACATGAGATGAAATCTCACCATCCTTGCTTCTTAAGGAACATTTTTTAAAAAAAAGCTCTTGTGAATTGTGTGATACTTTACATGTGAGAACATCGGTTTTCCACTCATCCTATCATATTTTCTTTCATTGTGATGCTTATAATCCCTTCCATGCATCATCATTTTAACAGTATTTGCTTCTTCTGTTCCCTCTGATTTTTTTTTTTTTTTTTTTTTAGTGTACACAAAAACACTCAGGAATATATAATCATTGAACCAACCCAAGGGCACATTCTACAAGCCTGCCTCCTGGCCGCCAGCACATAACCTTTTTCTTTCCATGAGTTTGGAGTCCTCAGGTTTTCTCTCTCTCTCTTTCCATATCATCACCTCTGTCTCCATCTTCTAAGGAACATTTTGATTGTAATTCTTCCAGTACAGACTTGTTTCTTTTTCTGATAGTCCATGGTACTTTCAGTATTCTTCACCAACACCACAATGCCTCAGTTCTTCTCCAGTCTTCCTTATTCATTGTCCAGGTTTCATATGCATATGGAGTGATTGAAAGTACCATGGTTTGCATTAAGTGCACAACTATTCTGGTCTTTGGTCATTAATGTCTAATGCATCAAATCTGTTCTTGAGATGATCTCTAAAATTCAGGTGGTATATGTGCAAGTTCATATTTTGGCTCCCATGGATTTGTTTTAATTTTGTTAAGCTTCAGTTGGAACTTGCATATGAGTAATTGATGAGCTGTTCCACAGTCGGTCCCTTGCCTTGTTTTGGCTTTTGGCTGACATTATTTGGCTTCTCCATCATCTCTTCCCACAGATGTAGTACATTTGATTCCCATATATTCCATTTGGTGAGGTCCATGTGTATAGCGTATAGGACATCATGTAAATGTGGTCTTGAAATGTATTCAGTTATTAAATTGTACAAAGTGCCATTCACTCTCCTAGAATGTGGGGGATAATGTGAGGAATAGAGGAATAAGACCAGGCTGCCTCCTATGTAGCTTACATTTCATAGATGACTAAAATATAAACAAGACAATTTGATATAGAGATAATTACTATGATTAAAATAAAATCATGTCGTGGAAGAAATATGAGATTGAGGAGGTAACTCTTGAGATGATATTTGAAGCTCACTTACCACTGATGACCTTCTTGTTCACAAACCCGCCTGCCTGCTGTCCCGCAGAAATGCTCAGATTACCTGCAGTCCATTAACAGATGAGGCCTGTGTCCAGGGTACTGGCTCCTCATTTTACTTGGGCTTATGATAAAGATGTAAAATTTGGTACAGAAGCCAGAGGCCTAATGCTTCAAGGTGCAGGCTTTTAGCCGATGTTATAAAAGTTACTATGGGACCAAAGGGAAGTACGGTGATTATTCAACAGGGTTGGGGAAGTCTCAAAGTAACAAAAAATGATGTGACTGTTGGTACATAAATTGACTTAAATACAAAAATATTGAATTAAATTCATTCAGGATGTGGCCAACAGCACAAATGAAGAGGCTGCGATTGGCACCATCATTGCTACTATATTGGCATGCTCTTTTGCCAAGAAAGGTTTTGAGAATAGCAAAGGCACTAATCCAGTGGAACTCAGGAGAGGTGTAATGTTAGTTGTTGATGCTATAATTGCTGAACCTAGGAAGCCGACTAAACTTGCAACAAGTCCTGAAGAAATTGCTTCGGTTGCTACAATTTCTGCAAATAGAGACCAAGAAATTGGCACCATCCCTTTCTGATGCCATGAAAAAGATTGTAAGAAAGGGTGTCATCACAGTAAACAATGGAAAAACCTTGAATGGTGAGTCAGAAATTATTGAAGACATGAAATTTGACCAAGGTTATATTTCACCATGCTTTATTGATACATCAAAAGGTCAAAAATGTGAATTCCAGGATGCCTATGTTCTATTGAGTGAAAAGAAAATTTCTAGTGTCCAGTCTATTGTAGCTGCTCTTGAAATTGCCAGTGCTCAAATAAGTCTTTGGTCAGAATTGCTGAGATATTGATGGAGAAGTTCTAAGTACTCTCATTGTGAATAGGCTAAAAGTTAGTCTTCAGGTTGTAGTAGTCAAAGCTCCTGGTTTTGGCGACAATAGAAAGAATCAGCTTAAAGATATGGTAATTGCCACAAGTGGTGTAGGATTTGGAGAAGAGGGATTAATTAACACTGAACCTTGAAGATGTTCAGCCTCATGACTTAGGGAGGCCATTGTGACCAAAGATCATGTCATACTATTGAAGAGAAATGATGACAAAGCTCAAATTGAAAAAAAAAAAAATGTATTCAAGAAATCACTGAGCAGTTAGACACAACTGTTATTGTTATTAAGTGCTGTGGAGTCAGTTCTGATTCATAGTGAGCCTTGTTTCCAAGGAGCGGCTGGTGAGCTTAAACCACCAACCTTGTGGTTCAAACCAACTTTGCATTCTAGTGCATTAACTCCAGGCATCACAATTAGTTAATGTGAAAAGGAAAAGCTGAATGAATGACTGGAAAACCTTTCAGATGGAGTTGTTGCTGTTGTTAAGTGCTGTTGCCGGTTACAACTCACAGTAACTCTGTTTAGGATTTCCAAAGAGCAGTTGATGCTGACCTTGTGATTTTCGGTCCAGTGCTGATCCTACAATGCCACACCAGGAGTCAGTGGGCAGGTGATGTGGAAGTGAATGAAAAGAAAGACACTTATAGATGTCCTCAATGCAACACGGCCTGCTGTTGAAGAAGGCATTGTTCTTGGATGTGGCTGTGCTCTGCATCAGTGCATTCCAGTCTTGGACTCACTAAGTCTATCAAATGTAGATAAAAAAGTTGATGTAGAAATTATTAAAAGAACACTCCAAATTCCTGCAATGACTATTGCTAAGAATGCAGGTGTTGAAGGATTGTGGATAGTTGAGAAAATTATGCAGAGTTTCTCAGAAGTTACTTATGATGCTGTGCTTGGAGATTTTGTCAATATAGTAAAAAATAATCCATCCAGCCAAGGTTGTAAGAGCTGGTTCATTGGATGCTGCTGAAATGGCCTTTCTGTCAACCACAGCAGAAGTTGTAGTCACAGAAATTCCTAAAGTAGAGAAGGACCCTGGCATGGGCAGACTAGGCAGAATGGGAGGAGGTACGGAAAGTGGCATATTCTAATTCCTAGAATAGCATTTTACCATTTATCAGTGAACTGTGACAGGAAGCTGAAGGCAGTGTTCCTCACCAATAACTTTAGAGAAGTCATTTAAAGAGAAGAAAATGTCTGAAGCAAAAGCTGGCTGTTGTTTTATGAAAATCACTTATTTTCCAATTGCCATCAGTTTTTGGTTTCAGTTGGCAATGCAGCAGTTTACTGCTGCCATTGTCCATGCCTATAGATCATTCATTTTGTATTTTTAATGAACACACATTTGTACATTCCTGATACTGGGTGCAAGAGCCGTTACCAATGTACTGCTTTCAATGTGTACCACTGAGGCAGTTTTACTACTATTCTGTTAAAATCAGGATTTTAGTGCTGGCCATCACTAGATGAGAAGTGAAGAAGCAGCCTTTCTGTGGAGAGTAAGAATAATTATGTATAAAGTAGAGAAATAACCAATTGTGTGAGTATTGTGTAATAAAAACTTGTTTAAAGTAAAAACACAAAAACAAAGAAGATGATATTTGAAATGGCCATAATGCTTCAGATATGCAAAGATCCAAATCAGAAATTATTTTGGCTTACAGGCATTCCTTGGATTATCAACTGAGTTCCATTCCTAAATTTGTCTTTAAGTTGAATTTGTATGTAACAAGGAACTGTCAGGTATGGGTTGATTACCATCAGTTAGTCATAGACTTGCCTTAGTATATAGTATATTTTTCTATGCATAAAAAAATTAAAGACTTGCAGATACACTAAAACATCTCTGACACAGTAATACAGTAATAATAACAATGTCTTGATATGCATCACAAATTAACTTCCATTTGTTATTATGAATCATGATAGGTACTCACATTTTAATATAATAAGGTTTCTAGGGATTGGATTGTAACTATAGGTTGTAAGGATGTTGGATGTTCATAGCCTGGGGACCACTTGTATTAGAGGAATATAAAGGAGGATGCTGTTTAGTGAGTGAAGAGGAAGTGTAGGAGAGGAGGTCAGAGAGGTTTGATAGAATGTGATTTGAATTTTGTTTTATGTGATGGGAAGCTTTGGGAGAGAAGGGCTTGTGTATGGAAGTGATATGGCCTGCTGAGACCAATTGAGTTGTTGAAAAGAGACTGGACTTCAGTGAGCAAGAATGGAATCAGGTAAACAAAAACAGTGGTTTTGGACTCAGGTGGTAGCAGTAGGCAGAGAGAAAAGTAGGTGAATTAAAGATATGTTTTAGAGTTACAGCCAGTGAGACTTGATGATAGATGGATGGTGGAGGCAATAAGGACGTCCCTAAGTTTTCAGCTTAATTAGTTTGATGGTTTGGGGTGCCATTTACTGGGATGGGGAAGATAAAGACAAGAACAGGCTTGGAAGTATGGCAAGACCTGGGGACTCTTGGACCCAGAGTCAGTGACATAGCCACAGAGGACTAGAGTGGAGAGTGAAGCGTCCAGCTGATAAGAAGAGAGGGCATATGCATAAGAACACCCACACTTGCAGATAATACCCGCTTGACCTGGCTTCAATGACTGGATGATCAGAGCTCAACCAGAAGAAAGAAGAGGAAAAAAAGAGTAATCTGATACAATTTGATGAACTTGACCTACACCTAAGGAAGCAGTAGCTCAAAAGAGGGAACAAATCCTTACAGCAAGAATCATTCCCACCCCATGCACACACAGAGTAGACAGAGATGGGCAACTTGGACATTGGCTATCCAAAATGGGGGACTACAAAGGCAAGAAGTGATTGGCTTACAAGCTTTCAAGAGGGAACCTAGATCCAGAGGACCTGGAGGAAGACAGAATCTCCAGTGAGTAGTATCCTATCTGTCTAGGCAGAGCTGATGAAATGAAATGCAGACGGGTCTCTTGTCATACAGTAGTGAATAATTGTTATCAGGACTGATTGTGAGGGTTGGAAATGTAAAGGTAGACGTTTTATAGCAAGGAGGGGAGTAATTAACTTTGCAGTCTAGGAGCGGAGGTCCCTAGGACTATCAAGGGAAAAGAGTGGAGAGCAGAACCCTACCCAGAGAAGCAGTGATGCCTGATGGAGGCAGAGATGATGATGTGGAGCGATGGAGCTGCTGGAGACTTTAGATCCAGAGAGGGAGAGCGACTTTGTGCTGAAGACCCGGGGAGTGTGGGGGGCAAGGTTGCAGGGTATATCCTTTAGTTGGCTGATGATGCATGGAGGGGATTGTAACCATGGCAATGAAATGATATACAATAGAATGAATGTAAAACGAATGTACTCCCATGTAAACTATCACATAATTCACAATAAAACATTAAAAAAAAAAGAACAGGCTTGGAAATGTTAGAAATTAATAGCTCTGTTCTGGACACTTTAAGTTCAAGACATAATACTGTTTTTATAGTTGTCAATTTTGATCTCAGTGAGCTATATGGCGATTCACTGGAGAAAGCTCATCTGTTAAATTTTTTTGTGGCAAAAGAGATTATTGACGAGACTGAAAAAGATGGCTTAAATCTCAAAGAGCACAGTCTGCAAGCATACCTTCTATTCTAATAAGTACAGTGGCTCCAACAAGGGAGCTTACAAGAAACTCCCATAATTCCCTTTGGGTCATTGTGACTCCCTCAGAACAATTTTACTCAGGAAAAGAAAATCAAGACATTTGCTTAAAGCATATTGCACATTATTTTCAGAATGAATCAGTCAAAGCTGCATTTATTTTCTTGAAAGCTGTATATGGAAATGAGAATTTTCAAGTAATATGAATGGTACTTTTCTGCACCAGCACCTAGGGCATCCTCACTCTTAACATGTTTCTTTAGATGCTAGTTTAATACTAATTCCTATAGACTTTTAAAGATAGAGAAAAATTTCTGTATATCCAAGTAAATTATATTCTTTTTCTTTACATTACATAGATTAAAAATTTTTTTTTTTCTTGAAGGGACTATTCATACTTGCAACTCTAAAATTTTCAAATACTGAAGTCTAAACTAAAAGTGCTTCTTGAACAGAAGCATAAGATATCCAATAGAGAAAGAATATTCACTGAATGGTAAATAGTTGATACTTCTTAAATATTTTTGTCTTCTTAAATCTAAAAAATTCTCAAATTTTGCAATTTAAATTTATTTTAGAATTATTTTATTATTGTAGATGGATATTAACATGCACATGCATACCCCTGGTTACTTTGAAAAGCCCTTTTTTGTTTTAGATGTAATGATAAATTTATCAGGATCAATATAGAATGAGGGAAGAATGTGATTTTGTCAAGTTAATCTCAGCTTCTTTTTAATTCATTGCAAGAACAGAGAATGGTGAGGGAAAATTATAGAAGCCTTCTCTGAAGATCTGTTGTCATTGTTGTTGTGTTATTAAGTGCCATCGAGTCGTTTCTGACCCATAGCAACTCTGTATTGGGTTTCCTAGGAGCGACTGGTGAGCTTGGACCTTCGACCTTGTGGTTCAAACTGACTTTGCAGTCCAGTACATTAACCCACAGCGCCACATCAGAAGATCTGTAATCGTCTTGAAAAATCTTTGGGAAATTTACAGTCTAAGCAAATAAAGTCTATCCTTGTAGCAGATATTCCTGAATAGTCTATCCTCTTAGTTCCTATATGGAAAGCAGGAACACACTCATCTTTATGTCAGTGGTTCTTCTGTCTGAAGGTATTTGTTATCTGAGTCTCTGCATGTTTTTAGCAGCTTGTCTGTGACTTTATACCTGAAGGTAAATGTGACTGGATAGAAAATGCTATGGATTACATTTTCTTCCTTGAGAATATTAAATCTGTGACACTTCCATTTTCTGACATAAAGGGTTATTCTGGAAATATGGCAATCTGATTTTTCTCCCCATTATAAACGAGTTGCCAAAAGAATTTGTTCTTTTTCTTTAAATCCAGCAAATTTTTTAGACTATGTATTGATGTTTGTTTTGTGTTGATTTTTCTCTGCCATGCAGTGTATTCATTTAATATATCACTTCAAGTTATCTTTTATTCTAGGGATTTTTATATTTTATTTTATCATAACTTTAAGCATTTGCTCTGTTCTATTGTTTTAGTTATCTTCTACGGAGGTTGCTATTATATGTAAATTGTATATTCTTTGTCTATCTTCTCTATGCATTTGCTTGCTTATGAATCCTTATTTCAATTGCTTATTTTTTATTTAAAATAAAATTATCCTTTCTCCACCTTCTGTTTCTCTAAAGTAATTATCATTGTGCTATTTTCCTTTGTGTTCCTTTGAATTTAGTATGTATTTATGAAATGATTTAAAAATTTTTTCTAATTATTTATTTAACTTGGTCAGCATTCTTTTTTCAAATCTCTGCTTTCTATAATTATTTCACTTACAAGGTTTTTTCTAGGTTTGATTTATGTTGCTTGCACAGAGTTTCTATTATTATTTCTCTGTCTAGCTGAAATTGTGATGTTACCATTTTTATTTGTTTAATGAGCACATATTTTTGGTGTGTTTCTGAATTCACTTTTTTCTTTTAATGTATTTCTATGGGTTTGAATATGATCCTTTTCTGCTGCACATTTTAAAGTGAATTTCATTTTTCCATTATTTTAGGAGGAGGAATATGCAAGTAAAGATCTTCCATCTGCATATCTCTACAATTTCCTTATGTTTTGTGTTGTTTTGACAAAGTTCATAAAAACCTAACTATGAATTTTCTATCTCTACTCTCTTCCCTTTTTATTATTATTTTTTTGAATCTTCCCTTTCTTTACTTTTAATTTGCATCTTCTATCTCTTTTGACCCTATTATTTCTATCCTGCTTAGTTTGGACTCTATTCACAGCTTCCTGCAAGTAGGGTTTTTTTTTTTCCCCCTTAGTAGCCGTGAGTCTATCCTTCCGGTGAATATTCCTGAATTGTGCTCACATTGCTTCCTACACACAGAGCAGGAGCCTATCAGTCTTTCTATCAATGACATGGTATCTGTATTGAAAGGGACTTGAGTTCGTTAGTTTGAAATTTTATATACTCCTGACTCCTCCAGCATCATGGGAACATGTCTTGTTTCTGTACCTTACATTCACTTTCTGAATGGAACCAGGAAAACTTTTTGCTCTGCTTCTTTTATTAATCAGCTCACTGAGTTTTTCAGTTAATGACTTTTTTAGTTTTGAGGTTATTCACTTCTAATGAATGTTAGAAGACCAGTGATTTTTTTTTTTTCTTTCTCTGCTTTCTCTCAGCAGATGATGTTACTACATGAATTGTGTAGCTATCCTGATCCTCATCCCTCACCCCCACCTAAATCCTGGAATTTTTTTGGATATTTTGTTGTAGATATTTTCTGTGTGTTTTAAATTTTGCTATTCCAATTCTTTCTATCTCTGTGAGGAGCTTCAGAGAGATTAATAAGCTATGCAATTGCCACTGTAACTCTCACTTAAAAAAAAATTCCTTAGATAAATTAACTTAAAGTATTCTGAACTTAAAGAACTCACTCTTCAAATTCACACAATTTGGGAATCTTCTTGTGTTATCTTTTCTCATGTTTCCCATCTACTATAAGTCTCTGTTTCTGTTGTTCTGCTTGCCCGGTTTTGTGATACTCTAAAGAGAATATTCCAATATTAAATGTTTAAAAAGGCTGATTTGGAAACAGATCCAGTCTAGCTTTTTTACACTCAGGGCAACCTTTTCTTTCCTGTTTTACAGTTTGAATCAGCACAAATCAGCAGAAGTCAACTGCAAAATTCTAGGTTACAGATAATTAGTTTTGCACAGTCTTTTCTAGAATACAAGTATTCCATTACACAGACCCACAGATAAAAGAAGATGAATTCTGCCAACAACCAGAGGAGCCTGGAAGTAGATCTTTCCTCAGTTCAACCTCAGATGAGGCTTCAATCTTAAATGACCTCTGATGTCAGTTTTTGTGAGTCCTTGAAGTAGGACTGGACATTGAGCTGTGTCCAGAATTCTGAGGCAGGAAAACTGAGATAATATATGTGTTTTTTTTAAGTGACTAAATTTGTGGTAATTTGTTATGCAGCAATAGAAAAAAAACAAACAAACAACACAACAAATCATTACTTTAAAAAAATCATTATAACCAACCCAATATTAATATTATGCTCATTTTACTATAAATTCACAGAGGTTGAGGAATTTTCCCAGGGTCAACAACTAGAGTCAAATTCAGTGTCTTTGCCTTATTGTTTATATTGTAATGACCTCACTGATTTTTTAACTTCTTCAGAAGCATGTGCTAGTGTTTAGCAAAATGTTAATAAGGAGACCTCATAGATGGTTGGTAATTCAAGATGCTATTAGCAGGATATCAACTCTAAAGTGTACTCTTAGATGAGGAGTAAGAATATCTTATGTATTATTTTTCCTTGACTCTTAAAATACTGATTTTTATTGACATAATCTAGGACTTAAACCAAGCAAGACTTGGATAATTTATGTATACACTTATATTGTTGTTAAGTGTCATTGAGTTGGTTCCAACTCATAGCAACCCTGTACAGGGTTTCCAAGGAGTGGCTGGTGAATTTGAACCACTGACCTTGAGATTCAAACAGGCCTTAAGGTCGCTGATCTTGTAGTTCAAACCAACCTTATGGTCCAGTGTTTATTCTAAAGCGCCACATAAGGACTCCATATATGTGTAAATATATTTCTTTATTTTAAAGAAATTTTAAAGAGAACAACTTTGCTGGAAGTTACGCCACAGGTATTTTAAATATTAGCAGGGTCACCCATGATGATTTCAGCTGAGCTTCCAGACTAAGATAGACTAGAAAGAAGTAGAGGATGACTACTTCTAAATGTTTAGCCACTGAAAACCTTACAAATAGCAGTGAACACTGTCTAGTATGGTGACAGAAGATGAAAACATTATGAATAGCACCAGAGAGGAAAGTAAGAAAATATCAAAATGGATGTCAGAAGAAACACCAAACTGCTCTCCAGCAAGAGATGCTAAAGTGAATGGAAGAAATGAGGAAACAAAAGAGCTGAACAGAAAATTTCAAAGGGCAGTTCGAGATGACAAAGTAAACTGTTATAACGAAATGTGCAAAGACCAGGATTTAGAACATCAAAAAGGGAAAACATGATCAGCATTTCTCAAGCTGAAAGAAGTGAAGAAAAAAGTCAGCCTCAAGTTGTAATATTGAAGGGTTCTATGGACAAAAAATGGACTCCTGGTGTGGCACTGTAGGTTCAGCACTGGACATTGAACCATAAGGTTGGCAGTTCAAACCCACTAGTTGCTTCTTGGAAACCCTATATAGGGTTGGAAACCCTATATAGGGTCTCTATGAGTCAGAACTGACTTGACAGCACTTAATAACACCAACAACAAATGGGCAAATTATTGAATGATTTAAAAAGCATCAAAAGAAGATGGAAGGAATATGGAGTCACTGTACCAAAAAGAAATGATGAATTTTCAACCACTTCAAGAGGTAGCACATGATCAAGAGCCAATGGAATTAAAGGAAGAAGTCCAGGGTGCACTAAAGACATTGGAAAAGAACAAGGCTCCAGTGATTGATGGAATACCTATTGAAATCTTTCAAGAAACTGATGAAGCATTGGAGATACTCAGTCATCTATGCCAAAAAATTTGGAAGATGGTTACTTGACCAACTGACTGGAAGAGATCCATATTTGTGCCCATTCCAAGAATAGGTGAGGTGATCCAGCGGAATACAGAAATCATTGAACAATATCACATGAACATAAGATTTTGCTAAAGATAATTTAAAAATGGTTGCAATAATACATTCACAGAGAGCTGTTAAAGGTTCAAGCCAAATTCAGACAAGGTTGTGGAATAAGGGACATCATTGCAGATGTCAGGTGGATCTTGGCTAGAAGCAGAGAATACCAGCAAGATGTTTACCTGTGATTTACTGACTATGCAAAGGCTTTTGACTGTGTGGACCATGACGAGCTATAGGTAACATTGAGATTAATGGGTATTCAGAACACTTAAATTTACTTATGAGGAACTTGTACATCGTGTAAGATGCATTCGAACAGAGCAGGGTATGCTGAATGGTTTAAAATCAAGAAAGATGTGTCAGAACTGTATTCTTTAATGATACTTATGCAATCTGTATGCTGAGAAAATATGGAAAGCTGGACTATATGAAAAGTATGTGCAATTAGGATTGGAGGAAGACTCATTAACAACCTGTGATATGCAGATGACACAATCTTGCTTACTGGAAGAGAAAAGGACTTGAAATACTCAATGATGAAAATAAAAGACTACAGCCCTCAATGTAAAGAAAAAAAAAATCTTTACAGCTGGACCAATAAATAGCATCATGTTAAATGGAGAAAACTTTGAAGCTGTTAAAGACTTCAATTTGCTTGGATCCATTATCAACACTCACGGAAACAGCAGACAACAAATCAAAAGATATATTGCTTTAGGCAAATTCTACTGCACAAGACAGCTTTAAAATACTTAAGAGCACAGATGTCAGTTTGAAGATGTTTGAACCAAGCCATGGTATTTTCAATAGCTTCAGATGCATGTGAAAGTTGGACAATGACTAAGGATGACCTTAGAAGAATTGATGTGTTTGAGTTATGGTGTTGGAGAAGACTATTGACTAGTCTGTACTGCCACAAGAATAAACAAATCTGTGTTTTAAGAAATATAGTTAGAATGCTCCTTAGAAGCTAGGATAGTGAGACTTTGTTTCTTATACTTTGGACATGTTATTAGGGTAGACCAGTCCCTGGAGAAGGACATCATGCTTAGTAGAGTGAATAAAGAGGGAAAGCCTCAAAGAGATGTATTGGTACAGTGCTAGCAACAATGGGTTCAAGCAAATAACAGCTGTGAGAATGGTACAGTACCAGTCAGTTTCATTGTGTTGTTCACAGGGTTACCGTGAGTCAGAAACGACCTCAATATCAATAGCAAACGTGTTGGTATACAATTATTGTATCTGTTTTATCTGCTGATTTCTCTGTGCTCAGTTGTAATATCTCTTCTTTCATTCCCTGTTTTTGTAATTTGAGCCTTCTCTCTTTTTTGCTTGTTAAGCCTAGCTAAAGGATTGTTAAATTTGCTGATCTTTTCAAAGAACCAATTTACACCAGTTTATTTTCTTTTTTGTCTTTTTCTTCTCTATTGATTTCTACTATAATCTTTATTATTTCTTTCCTTCTTCTAGCTTTGAGCTTATTCTGTATTTTATTTCTCATTTATTAACATGAAAAGTTTAACTATTGGATTATTTGTTGTAAAAATTTTTTAAATAAAAGAATATAGATGCTTATGGGTATAAATTTTTTGTCTAAATCCTGTGCTAGCTGCATGCTTTAAATTTTGGTATGTTTAGTTTCCATCTTTATTCAAAGTATTTTCTATTTTCTTATATGATTTCTTCATTGACTCAATGGTTATTTAGGAATGTGCCTTTTAATATGTATATCTGTGATTTTTCCAAATTTCTTTCTTATTTTTAATTTCTAAATTTATTGTACTGTAAGGAATACATACTTTTTATTATTTTAATCCCTTTAGATTTGATGAGGCTCATTTCCTGGACTAGTACACGGCCTATCTTGGAGAATGTTCCATATGTACTTGAAAAGAATATGTAGTTGGCTGTTGTTGGAAAAACAATAACAACAAAAACCTACTTCTTTTGGTTGAACTGTTTTAAAACACATCTTAGACATTATGTAATTTTATAAGTACTGTAAATAAGGACACTAAGAATACATGTCTAAATAAGAACATTTAAAAATGCCAATAATTTAATGATGTCACCTAACAAAATCAGCAATATTTCCTACACAATTGCTGTTAGTTGATGTTTGAAGGGCTTCTAGATAGAAGAGGAATTAAATATGGGTCATAGATGCATCAGTTAAGTAAATTTTGACACATGTAAGATAGTCAGAAGTGTCCCAAAATGTAATAGACTGTCTAACAACAAATAACAAATTCCATATTCTGATGACTTTCAGATAGAAACTAGAAAGCATAGTGTTAGGGATATAATGGAGGGTTACTAAAATCAGAAGAATTGGTAGACTAGATGATATTTCAACAATTAAAATATTAAACTATTTTTTAATACTTAGATGCTCACAAAAGTTGAGAGAATAGTGCAGTACACCTCCGTGTATCTGTTAATGAGAGTTTGCAACATTAGCTCATCAATAGTTTGCTTCTTTTCTGCTGACATATTTAAGGTAAACGTTAGATACCCTGACATTTATCTCAACAGATTTCAGTATACTTTTCTACAAAGTAAGGATGCTTTCTTTTACGTAAATATATATGTAATTTGAAAGTTTTTATTGTGACTTGAGTGACACTTTACATGGGAAAACATCGATTTTATACCATCATTCCATCATTTCATTGCAATTATTATAATCTCCTACATGCAACATCATTCAACAGTATTTACTTCTATTCCCTCTGTTTTGTTTTGTTTTTTTGTGAGGGGGAATGTACACAAAAACACTCAGGAATATATAATAATTTAAACAATCAAAGGGCACATTCTGCAAGCCTGCTTCCTGGCCAGCAGCACTCGGTCCCTCTATTTCCATGAGTCTAGAGTCCTCAATGGCTCCCTCTCCCCACGTCCCCCAGCTCTGCCTTCATCTCTGATGTCTCTGCTTCTCTGTATAGGGTCCCACATTTGACTCATACTCTTCTCCCTTGATGGTCCTAGAGTCCTCTGTTTCTAGACTTTACATAAGTATTTTTAAAAAGATATTTAATCAAGACATTGTGAGTTCATTTTAGATTTTGCGGAAAGTGGAAAGTTATAGAGAAAATTAAGTACCAGTTGTTCTTAATGAATTTAAGATAAAAATCTGAGGGGGAGGCAGATGACTGAAATGAAAAAAAAAAAAAAAATCCAAGCAATATATATAATGGTGGTTATGTGCCGTGGAGTCGGTTCCGAGTCATAGTAACCCTGTACAGGGTTTCTGAGGCTGTAAATCTTTGTGGGATCAGAAAGCCTCATCTTTCTCCCATAGAACAGCTGGTAGTTTCAAACTGCTGACCTATATGTTCGCAGTCTGGTTAGTAACCACTATACTACCAGAGTTCCTTAAGAAATATATAATAGCATTCTGAAAAATAATCTGGTGAAGATTGAAATTCACTAGCTGGTCAACACCTAGAGATGGAAAAGTGCTCCGGGTTTCATCAACTCTTTTGCATACTCCCAAGGTATTATCTAAAAAAAGAGACCTATGTTTTATTACATTTTGAACTCTATGTGGCTTTGCTATAAATTTTAAAACTTTAAAAAATAAACAGTACAAAGTTCTAGATAAAATGTTGTCTCTGCTAATATATAGGGTTGAGCTTGGATTTCTACTAATTGAAGAAAGAATTTTGCAAATACTCTGCTTGGACATTTAAATAGAGAGTCAGGGGACCCATGGACTACAAGCTATGCTTTCCTAATGATCCCAATCTAGTCTCTTTTGAATCACTTGTCTACACAAAAAGATGTTTCTCAGCCAGATGGTAGCGTTGAATATAGGACCTGCTTCCTTACAGAGCGATTTTATGGGAGCTTAAAAGAGTTAAATCTTTGCAAACTACAGGCATTCTCTATGTCTGGTTTTTATTAATGGATAAAAAATTAATTCTTCTAATGTTTGTAGAGGTGTCTTCCAATGATCTCCCTCATCTGAGGATTGCCTTCTAACTCTCCATAAAAGTGGTGTTCAGATACCCTTGCTTGTATCACATGATCCTGTCCTCCTCCAATGGCACCTTCACATTGTCATTCTTGTTGGATGTTGAGTCAGCATGCAATTTGTGACAACTTTATGTACAGAAGAATGAGATGCTGCCTGCCCCTACTTGACCCCCATGAATTGTTGTAGATCAGACCTTTGTGATCCACAAGGTTTTCATTAGTTGATAATTGTAAGTAGATCTCCAGGTCTTTCTTCCTAATGTGTCACTGTGTGGAAGCTCTGCTGAAACATAGTCTACATCATAGCAACACATGAGTCACCTCTGACATATGGATGGTCACTATATACAAGGTGCATTGAATGGAAGGGGAGAATTTTGGCACCGCCCTACTCAATCGTATTAGTCATGCTTATTAGACTCCAAGAGAACAAATGAGTTCAGTTTAACCTAAGAGATTTTGCTATTGTACTTGGAGTTAGGATTCAACCTTATCACATTAATTTTGGCAAGTAGCCATGACTGAGTTAATGTAACTAACGGAAGGAGTTGTAGGTTGCAAACATTGTGCCATGTGCAACGACACGTGAACAATGGGTCAGGAAGACAGAAGAACGAAGGAGACATATTAAGCGAAACAGAGACATACTGAGAGAAGTGGAGATAAGAAATAGAGAGACGATCTAGATTCCTGCTGGCTTTCAAGTTCTATTTGAAGTTAGTTGCTTGATAGGCTCACAATCTCCTGGGTTTTGCAAGGAAACCCAATAACCTTCCAATAAATAGGTTTTTTGTTTCCTCAAGCAAACTTGAATTACTGTCAATTACTTGCAACCAAAAGAACCTTGACTAAGACAGTTTGCCTATACTTTAAGGAAAGATGAAATGATTCCAAGAGTTAATTGTATGTAGTCAGGAGAAGTCAGTTTCAAATAGGCTTTTGAAAGTCAAGTTACTTTTATTTCACCAGTAAAACCACTAATCTTCTTTTCTCTAGATGTTGTCAATAAATGCACTTACTTCCATTCTTCTGATATGCTGTCCATATAGTCAGTGGGAAGTGGGATGTTGATTCCATCCCCTGCACCCATGATAATATAGAATGATGTAAACACAAAATGGTACTCCAAACTGGGCCTTACTGAATTAGACCCTATTCTTTTAAGATAAAAGGGTCTTATTAAGATGACAAACCCGAAAAAGCAGAATGGATCTTGGTGACAGAATGAAAGGCAGATCTCTCTTTATGTGAATTGATAGTTGTTTTCTTTTGTGCAAAGAGCGATGTTTATTCTACTTTGTCTATTTGAGCACATGCATGGGGAGATATATTACCCTAATAGATGCATACGGACTGAAAACTCACACTAAGCCTATAATTCTGAAGCTCTTGAGAGCAGACAGAGACAAACATCTGCTGTAAGTTTAGGGTTCAGAGTTTTATCCTTCATTTCAGAAATGCTATTTCTTTGTTTCTTAAGAACCCCTCCACCCCTTCCCACACACTCCTTGGGGGAAGAAAACATTTTATTAACATCTATTCTACTAAAAGAAACTCTGGTAGTGTAGTGGTTACGAATCGGGCTAGTAACCTCAAGGTCAGCAGTTAGAAACTACCAGCTGTTCCTTGGGAAAAAGATGAGGCTTTCAGCTCCCATAAAGATTTACAGCCTCGGAAACCCTGTGCAGGATCGCTATGATTCGGAACCGACTCCACGGCACTTAACAAGGAGTCCTGGTGTGGCGCTGTGGGTTAATGCGCCAGACTGCAAAGCCATTTGAACTGCAAGGTTCAAATTCACCAGCTGCTCCTGGGAAACCCTATGCAAACAAAATGTTTGTCCCACAGCATAGTGATTATTAACAAAAAACTCAGGAATAAAACAGTCTGGTGTCAGAGCTGAGTTCTGCAATTTAGGGATTGTAATCTCTTGGATGGATACTTAACACTTTTTGAGTCACATTTTCCTCACTGATGAAATGGTAATTATAACACTTGTCCCTTCCAGCTGTTCCGCGGGAGAAAAATGAGGCGTTCTACTCCCGTAAAGATTTACAGCCCCGGAAACCCTATACAGGGTCGCTATGAGTCGGAACCGACTCCACGACACACAACAACAACAACAACAACCTACACCTTAGAGATTTGTGAGGGTTATGTAAGATATGGCTGGTTATGTGCCATGGAGTCGGTTCTGACTCATAGCAACCGTGTACAGAGTTTCTGAGGCTGTAAATCTTTACAGGAGCAGAAAGCCTCATCTTTCTCCTGTTTCCTTTACAAACCTTATCCATAATGGTAATAATAACAATAAAACCAGATGGGATTTATTTCCATTTTACAGATGAAAGAAAGCTAAAAATCAGCAACTAAACATGGAATATTCAAGATTCATATACTCTTATTTTTTTAAACTTATTTTTTTTTCACCCTCATTAATACGTGTCTAGCCACTTATCAATAGTTTACTCTTCCTTTCCCTTTCACCCTGGTAGCCACCAAAGAAGTTGCTTTTAGTGTGAAAACATTTTCTTGACATTTTAAAATATTTGTCTTTTTGTGATTGGTTTATTTCATTCAGCATTATGTCCTCCAGGTTCATCCATATTATGAGGTGATTTGCAAGTTCATCATTAATTCTTCAACATTGTGAAGTATTCAAATGTGTGTATGCACCACAGTTT
>NW_006408532.1:22516725-22526855 GCF_000296735.1 Chrysochloris asiatica | reverse complement strand
TCCCCCCACCCCCCTTTAGTATGGGTTCTTTCCCTTAGTCTTTTACAGTAGTGGTCCTATGCAGTATTTCTCTTTTTGTGACTGACTAATTTCACTCAATATAATGCCCTCAAGGTTCCTTCATGTTATCCAGCAAATATATTTTAATGCACCCTGTAGTGGTTTCCTTTTTGCTTTTCCTGCTTGGAGTTCATTGGGTTCCTTGGTATGTGAGTTTCTAGTTTTCACCAAATTTAGAAATTTTCTCACCATTATTTTTTCATATAACTTTTTCTGCTTCCTTCTTGCCTTCTGGGACTCAAAATGTTAGTACAAATTGTTGTTGTTGCTGTTAGATGTCGAGTAGGTTCTTACTTATAACAATCTTATATACAATAGAGTGAAACACTACCCAGTTCTGCACCATCTTCACAATTGTTAACATGCTTGAGCTCATTGCTGAAGTCATGAGGTCATTCAATCTCATTGAGGGTCTTCCTCTTTTTCATAGGCACTTTACTTTTCTAAGTATTATTCTCTTCTCCGGGGCCAAGTCTCTCTTGATAACATGCCCAAAATACCTGAGATGTAGTGTTTCCACCCTCATTTCTAAGAAACATCTGGCTGTAATTCTTTCAAGACAGATGTATTGGTTTTTCTGGGAGTCCCTGGGATTGTCAGTATTCTTTGCCAACATCATAATTCAAAGGCATCCATTCATCTTCAGTCTTCTTTACCAACTTCCACTTAAACATGAGGTAATTGAAAATACTATGGCTCAGGTTAGGTGACCCTTAGTCCTCAAACTGGCATCTTTGCTTTGTAACACTTCAAAGAGATCCTTTGTAGCAGAGATACCTTATTCTTTGCAATGGTGTCTATAAACTATGATGATCCATACAGTCGAATGTTTTTGCATAATTCATAAAACACAGGCAAACCTCTTCTGATGTTCTCTGTTTTATGGCAAGTTTCATCTGATATCAGCAACGATATTCATTATTCCACGTCCTCTTCTGAATCTGGTTTGAATTTCTAGTAGTTCTCTGTTGCTATGCTTCAATCATTTTTAAATTGCCTTCAGCAACAGTTTACTTGCATGTGATGTTATTGATATTGTTTGATGCTTTGCATATTCTGCTGACTCATCTTTCTTTTGAATGAACACAGATAAAGTTCTTTTAATAGGTAAGTCCTGGCATGGTGCTGTGGGTTAACGTGTTGGATTGCAAAGTTGGTTTGAACCACAAGGTCGGCATTTCAAAGTCACCAGATACTCCTTGGAAATCCTATACAGAGTTTCTATGTTAAGACTCAATGACACTTAACAACAACAGTAGGCTAGTCAGGTAGTTGTCACATACATTTCTTAGCCTAGACAAGTTAGGGCTTAAAGTGCTGCATCCATTTGCTGAAATATCTCAGTGGGTATATGGTCACATTTTGAAGTCTTGTGTGTGTTTTTTTTCAAATCAGTGCCTTCAATGCAGTGTTTACTTCTTCCTTCAATAACATTGGCTGTTTTTCAAATGCTACCTCCAAAAGTGGTTGGACACCAATTATTTTGGGCATTCTGTGTATTCCTTCCATCTTCTGTTGATGCTTCCTGCATTGTTTTGCCTATTGAATCATTCAGGATTTCAAGTCAAGGCTTGAATTTTTCTCCAGTTCTTTCAGTTTGAGAAATGCCAACAGTGTCCTTCCCTTTATATTTTCTAACTTTAGGTCTTTGCACATTGCATTTTACTTTACTTTGTCTTCTTTTTGAAATTTTCTGTTCAGCTTTTTTACTTCATCATTTTGTCTATTTGCTTTAGCTAGTCTACATTCAAGAGCAAGTTTCAGAGTCTCTTCTGACATCCATGTTGGTCTTTTCTTTCTTTCTTGTCTTTTTAGTGGTATCTTTATGCATGATATCCTTGATGTTATCTCACAACTCGCCTGGTCTTCAGTCATTAGTGCTCAATGTGTCAGATCCATTGTTGGAATTGTCTCTAAATTTAGGTGATGTGCACTCTAGGCCGTGCTTTGGCTCTGCGGACTTACTTTAATTTTATTCAACTTCAACTTGAACTTGTATATGTCCAATGATCTGTTCTAGAGTAGGCCTCTGGCTGATGCTTTTCTTATTTTCTCTTTCTACAAATGTAGTTGATTTGATTCCTGTTTATTCCATCTGGTGACACTCATGTGTATAGTTGCCATTTATGTAGTTGAAAAGGCGTTTACAATGAATAAGCTGTTGGTCCTGCAAAATTCTATTATGTGATCTCTGTTGTTATTTCTAGGACCAAGGCCATAATTTACAATTGTCAATCCTTTGTTTTCAGGTTTTACATTTCAGTCATCAGTTATTATGAATGCATTTTGATTTCATGGTCGATCAATTTCAGACTGCAGAAAAATATATATAAGACTGCAGTATATATTAGACTGCTTTATATTGTCCCAGTGATCTGAGACTCCATTCATATTTCTTTTCAGTCTTAAAACTTACAGTTCTGGATGTACATTTAAGTTAAGTTACACATAAAAGTAGATCTGAGATGCTGAAGTGATATTCACCTTTAAAATCTTATGTGTTTTTTAAATTAAATAATTAATTTAACTCCTGTAAATTCTAAACTATTTGATAGAATTAAAAACCTACTGTACATATATTTCAGAAATCAGATAAGATACAAATAAATTTGTTTATATGTCCAGATATATGGTTGTTTTTTGCTTTTAAAAAATAATAAATAATAATAAACAATTATTCATTGCTTATTAGTCTCAGAAAAATTCCATTATCTTTTAATTCCCTTTTCCCACCAACATTTTGAAGTCCTCTTCTACAGTGAACATCTTCTGTATGCACGCTACTGCTTTGACCCTAGAAGGCCAATAAGGACAGAGTAGAGTTATATACTACAGGATGAGAAAGAATCCTAACCCTCAATCTGCTTATACCAGGAGCTAGAGAACCATGGAATAGATACACATCACATCAAACTAAAAACATCAGTTTCATTTTTTCTAACACAGTGCCTTTTGTGTAAGCTGTTCTCTCTGTAATGACTTCATCCCACTCCTACCCTTTCATTCTACTCCTGTGTTTGGACAATCTTCTCCAAGATACGCTTCTGACCCTTTTGGGTTAGGATAGAGGTAACTTTCTCTGGGTTCCCATCTACTTCTGTATATGTATTCAAGATTATGTAGTCAACATTTATTCAAATATCATACGTTCTCTGAGAGTTTATGGTATGTTTGGGATGTAACAGTAAAGTTGTTCTTTGACCTCATAAACTTATTTTTAAAGAATCCACCATTGCTAATAACTATGATTGTAAATATGCCCTCACTCACAAGACATTTGTTATTGTTGTGGTTGTTAAGTGCTGTTGAGTCATTTCCAACTCATAGTGACCCTGTATATGGTTTCCAAAGAGCAGCTGGTAGGTTTGAACTGCTGACCTTATGGGTCTCAATCCAGTGCTGATTGATCCTTTAAGTTCCCTAAAATCAAATTCTATTCAAATACTTATCTATAGGATACAGGGCATAGTAAATATTAAACAAATGTTTGCTTTTAAAATATTAATTAATAAATAACAAAGGAGTCAGTGAATTATCTAGAAAATTATGCCCAGTCCAGAAGCACAGAACTAGACAATAAGTATTTTAGGAGCTCTTGGAAGACTTAGAATCTTGGGCAGGGGAGGATATTAGGGAAGATAATATTAGAGTAGACCATCTTTGAAGAAGAGTAAAAATTTTAAGTCTAGAATGCTGACATGTGGCAGCCATAAAGTTTAAGATCTTTTTTGGCATGGGGAAGATGAGTAGGCCTGGGTAGTGTGGGTTTTTGAGTTTAGCTGAATATGCTCAGATTCAATGTAAATATCCAGGGCTTGGACTTTATCCTGAAAGTCTTAGGAATGTAAGAGTTGAGTAGTTAATGATAGAACTAATTAATTCCAGGTGGTCTAGAGTGGGTGGAAACCAGAGAGACCAAAGTAGAAGGGTCTGCAAGAGAGATCTTAACATAGCCATTTATGGGTCAGAAAAAAGAGAATATTCACCATTTTTTAAAAGACAGATTATTTTACTAACACTAATAAGATGTTTCTAAACTTTTTTTCCCTACCTTCATCTGCCAATTTGTTGCGGTGATGGCTTATATGTTGCTGTGATGCTGGAAGTTATTCCACCAGTATTTTAAATACCAACAGGGTCGTCCATGGTGGACAGGTTTCAGAAGAGCTGCCAGACTAGGACAGACTAGGAAGAAGGACAGACATACTACTTCTGAATGTTTAACCATTGAAATTTTATGAATAGTAGGAAGATGAAAATATGGTGTACAAAGCAAAGCATTGTCAGATATAGTGCTGAAATATGAGCTCTTCAGGGTCAATGGCACTCAAAATATGACTGGGGAAAGACTGCCTCCTCAAAGTAGAGTAAGGACGTGAATGGGGCAAAGCTTTGGGGACTTTTATTTACTGATGAGGCACAACTCAAAATAAGGAGAAACATCTGCAAACATCCATTAATATTCAGACTATGGAATGTTAGAACTATGAACCTAGGAAAATTGGAAGTTGTCAAAAATTAAATGGAACACATAAAGCTTTATATTATAGGCATTAGTGAGCTGAAATTGGCTGGTATTATCCAGTTTGAATCAGACAATCATATGGTTCATTGTACTGAGAATAACAAATTCAAGAGGGATGGTGTCGCATGTCTCATCAAAAAGAACATCTCAAGCTCTATCTTGAAGTACAATGCTGTCTGTGATAGGATAATATCCATAAAGCTCAACATTAGAAGCATTCAAGAAACTAAAGGACATACTGCACTGTGCAAATATGCTGCAAAAGACCTCTTTAAGGCAAGAAGTGACGGGTTTACAAGCTTTCAAGAAGGAGCCTAGTTCCGGAGGGTGCAGGGAAAGGTAGAATTTCCACCGAGTGGTTTCCAATCTGTTGGGATGGAGCCGATGAAAGGAGATGAGGATAAGACTCTTGTGGTTCAATAGTGAATAATTGCTATCAGGACTGACTGTGAGGATCAGAAATGTAAAGGTAGACATTCTGTAGCAAAAGGAAGGGAGTGATTGATTTTGTAGTCCAGGAGCAGAGGACCATCAAGTGAGAAGATCAGAGTGTGGGACCCTACCCAGAGAGGCAGTGACGCCAGAAATGGAGACAGATGATGATGTGGACAGATGGAGCAGCTGGGGACTCTGGACTCAGGGAGGGAGAGGGGCTGTGTGCTGACTGCTGGAAGGCAGGCCTGTGGGGTGTACGTTTTGGTTGTTCGATGATGCATGGAGGGGATTGTAATCATTGCAATGAAATGAAATACGATAGGATGAATGGAAAGCTGGTGTTCTCCCATGTAAGCTAATATAATTCACAATAAAAACTTAAAAAAAAAAAAAAAGAGAAAGAGACCTCTTTAAAGTGTTAAAGAGTAAAGATATCAGTTTGAGGACTAAAGTGCACTTGACTTAACCCATGGTATTTTCAATAGCCTCATATGCATGTGAAAATTGGACAATGACAAAGGAAAACCACAGTAGAATTGATGCTTTTGAGTTATGGTGTTGGAGAAGAATATTAAACTACCATGGGCTGCCAGAAGAACAAACAAATCTGTGTTGGAAGAAATACAGTCAGAATGCTCCTTAGAAGCCAGTATGATGAGACCACGAGTCAGCATTAATTTGATAGCAACAAACAATGATAACAAACTCTGTTTTTAAGAAAAACAGACTATGAATTTAGGTCTAAATAAATGGGCACTACTGGCTATGTCTTCAGTAAGGCAAAAGACCTTCATCATATGATTGAGAAAGTTTAACTAGTTTGTTTTGTTATTGTTGTTGGTTTAATTTTGTAAGATTTGGCTATGAAATCAGGTAAATATTTGTGTTAAAAGCACAACTATTTTTGGTTCATGACTGTAATTGTATTCTATTGATGCTGAAGCAAAGTACTACAGACTTAATGATTTAAAGTCACACAATTTTATTCACCTTGCCACAGAGGTCCGAATTAAATAATGAGATTCCAGCCACTCTTTAGATCCCTGTACTAGGTCACTATATGAAACCGACTCGATGACACTTAACAACAATGACAACAATATGATAAATTAAGCAATGAACCACAAGGTCTGCTTGAACAGAAAAGTTGGTGGTTCAAACCATCAGTTGCTCCTTGGAAAGCCTATAGGGTCGCTATGATTCGGAACTTAACAACATACAATAAGTACTGAACTATGAATCACAAGGTTCATGGTTCTAGCCACTAGCTGCTCCACGGAAGAAAAATGAGGTTTCTGCTCCTTCAAAGATTTTTAAAAAACCTTAGAAATCCTATGCAGTGTCTCCATGAGTCAGAACCAGCTCAACAGCACTTAACAACAAAACAAAGCTAAAATCATAGTGTCGGCCAGGCTGCGTTCCCTTCTGGAGGCTCTAGGGGAGAATGTCTTCTTGCCCCTTCCAGTTTCTAGAGACCATCCACATTTTTATCATGGAAGTAATAACGATTCATTCCAGGTGATTCTGTTGAAGAGACTTTCAAAAAAAAAGCCGCTCTTCGAGGTGCGGGTAGGGTTTATGGGATAAACACGGAGAAGTGAAGACACCTGCATTGCAGCCACAGAGAGAAGCCATTACTAACCTTGTCCAAAGACAAAAAATGAGAAAATACATAGTTGAGACTGGATTCATGGAGACATACAGGAAGATTCTCCTGGCAATAGTGGAACAACAGAGTTATTGTAGAGAATTGTGCCTAAGGGAGGGCTTAGGAAGGATAAATAACCATGCTTGTTTGAATGGAACTGAGGGGATTCATAATATTAGACAGATCCAGAGCTAACTCTATAAGTACAAAACAAATGCCATGGACTCTCTTTTCCTCATACCTCCCATCAATCCTTGTATTAAAACAACAACAAAATCTCCTAAACAAACAAATCCACTACCACAGAGTTGATTCCACCTCACAGTGACTCTTTATGGCGTTTTAAGACTGTACAGATAATGGGAGCAGACAGCTTCATCCTTCTCCTGAGGAATGGTTGGTGGGTTTAAGCCACCATATTGTGATTAGTGGTCCATCACCTAACTCGTAGCACCACCAACGCTTCTTAAGGTTTGCATTGTTTTTGTTGTTGAGGGCAGCTGAGTCAGTTCTGACTCATAACCACCTTGGATAGGGTTTCCAAGCAGCAGCTGGTGGAAACTACAGACCTCACATTTAGCAGATCAATGTTAACCCTACAGCATCACATTGGTACTCCAATCCATGCATGAACTGAGCCAATTGCAAGCCAACAAGGCAGATGGGTAAAACCACAAAGGCATAGCACAGAGAGGGGAAAATGACTATTTGGGTGGAGTGAGACAAATGGAGATTAATTAGCCCATGTTGTTGTTGTGAAGTGCTTCTGAGTTGGTTTCAACTCATCGTGACCCTGTATAGCGTTTCCAAGGAACAGTTGGTGCATTTGAACTGTCGACCTTGTAGTTTGCAGTCCAGCGCTGATCCTGCAATGCCACACCAGAAGTCCATAGGTTTTAATTAAAATAGGAAGAAGGGCCAGGGATTTATTAAGTAGGGTGGAAAGAGAAGGAGAGTCCAATAAAAACTTCACTCTTATGGTTGCAGAATTTTTCTTTCTCCGTGTTTATCCCATTCAACCTGATGGCCCACTCCCAAGCGTATTTCTTCTTCTTACTCTTTATATACATGCTGTGATCTCCCCAGCTCTCCCATCAAGTCTCCTTGAACTAGGAAATACAATAGCAGCAATTAATAAGAATTTCCCAGTGACTCTTCATCCACAGCATCTTTTATTGCTCTAAAGCTGCTATTGTTAATTGTCATCAAGTCCATTTTGGCTCACAGTGACCCTGTATAGGATTTCTGAGGCTGTAAATCTTTGTGGGAACAGAAAACCTCATATTTCTCCCATGGAGCGATAGGCGACCTGAATTGCCAACCTTGTGGTTTGCAGTTCAGTGCGTATTGTACAGAAAACAATTGTATCTAAATTTACCCTAAATTGAAGTATGTTTAACTCTCAGAAGCCAATAGGACTGAAACACAACTTAATATCTGTCAGCATTTGTACCAGTTCCGGGTACCATGAATGCCTTTGGAATCTCTTTAGTTGAAGCAACACCAGTTTTCTTTATTACACTCAAGCTGAAATTTGACATTTTGAACATAATGTTTATAATTTACTTTGTCTGGGTTCTTGCTTGAAATGCATCCTTAATCTCTATGTTGTTGTTGTTGTTGTGTGCCATGGAATCGGTTCCGACTCATAGCGACCCTGTACAGGGTTTCCGAGGCTGTAAATCTTTATGGGAGCAGAAAGCCTCATCTTTCTCCGACGGAACAGCTGGTAGTTTCAAACTGCTGACCTTGCGGCTCACAGCCCAATTTGTAACCACTATGCTACCAGAGCTCCTTATACAGGCTTCATAATGTCATGCTTAAGAGAGTGACTTGGAAGTCAGTCTGGGTTTAAGTCCCAGTTCTACCACTTACATACTGTGAGAGAAGGTCAGGTTATGGAGCTCCTCGGTGCCTCAGTTTCCTCAGCTAAAATATGGACAGTAATGTGTTTCTGTTTATAAGTTGTTCTAATGATTCGATGAAATAACATATGTAAAAAATTTACAATAGAACATAGTAAATTCTCCAGAAATGCTGTTATAGGTCTGTTCCCCTCACTGTTGCTTGGACTTCTAGTGTGGTGTTCTAGGTAAATGCACTGGATTGAAAGGTCGCGGTTCAAGCTCACCAGCCAGCCGCTCCTCGGAAACCCTATACAGGGTCGGTATGGGTTGGAACTGACTCAACAGAACTTAACAACAAAAACCCCTCACAGTTATTCTTAAATTTAAAAAACATACCCAATACAAGGACCATTATATGCAAAATTATCTTATCAGTTCCTTTTCATTATATATTGAGGATGTGTTTTTAATCAATTAACTGACTGCGAACATGATAATTGATTAAACATGACAACATGGCTAAGGCTTTATGAATTAGGATGAATGTAGAGGAGGGATATACAAGTGTAAATTTAAGTATTAATTTCAGAAGGGAAACACATGATGTTCCCAATTTCTGTGCAGGTGAGTATTTCTCCCAAATGTATTTAATAAAATCAAACTTGTCCCTGTATTGCAAAACCCATCAAAGACTTTACTATGTTAATATATATTGTGGATTTCTACAAAGTACTGTATTTTCTAAATTTGATGAGTAGATCCTTTGGGAAATGTTGCTCTAAGGTGCTTCTGACAAAATAATTTAGAATTGAATCTTAGTGCTCAGAAATGTGTTGTTTTGTTTTTTTTTCCAATAAGAATTATTTGTATTGTAAAGGCTGTTATTAAATAGTCAAAGACCATTTTAAGGGACTATTTCTCAGGATCAATGGGTAGATTAAACCTGTGTCCAGATTTTAGACATGCTCTCTGCTTTTGCCCTCCCATATTCTATTTGATAAAGTTACATTGCCCTGGGCACTAAACTCCTCAGGTCTTTCTGGAAGAAAGACTGCTAAGAGAAAATTTGCATTCTTGTTTTTCATGGTTGAACATTCCCAACCTTAATGAGCAATTAAAACAATTTATATCAAGAAGTAAAATATATGCATCTTCACTTAAAGCTTTGCTAGACAAGAAAAATGTTGGTTGAAGATTGACAACCAAGCTAATGTTGTCCAGGCACTGCCTTAGAACTGCACTGTCCTAAAAATGAACAGTGATTTAGCCATTGGAAATGAAAGCCATTTTCACTCATTTACAGTTTATTCCCCCTAAGCCCATTGTAAGACAGATCTGTTGCCTATTAGTCTAGGACTTTGTTGAAAGCTTTCATCTGTTTCTTAAGAAATATCATTGGTTGCAATTTCTTTCTCAAATAAATTCTATCTCAAGACTTTCTACCACTCATCAGTCAGTTTGTAGTAGTACTCTAATAGTATGTAGTAGTACCATAGTAGTTTGTAGAAGTACCATAGTAATTTGTAGAAGTACTCTAGTAGTTTGTGGAAGTACTCTAGTAGTTTGTAGAAGTACTCTAGTAGTTTGTGGAAGTACTCTAGTAGTTTGTAGAAGT